>NC_091156.1:14375618-14428118 GCF_040958095.1 Procambarus clarkii
TAACAAATCACTGGTAACAGAGGAATTGCCAAAAATTTGGAAGACTGCTAATGTAGTCCCGATATACAAGAAGGGGGATAGACAGGAAGCACTGAACTACAGGCAAGTGTCCCTAACTTGCATACCATGCAAGCTGATGGAGAAGATTGTGCGAAAAAAAAACTTATGGAACATTTGGAGCGAAAGAACTTTGTAACACAGCATCAACATGGGTTCAGGGATGGCAAGTCCTGCCTCACAGGATTAACTGAATTCTATGACCAGGCAACATAAATCAGGCAAGAAAGAGAGGGCCGGGCAGACTGCATATTTTTGGATTGCCAGAAAGCCGTTGGCACAGTACCACACAAGAGGATAGTGAAAAAGCTGGAGACGCAGGCAGGAGTGAAAGGGAAGGTACTCCATTCGATAAGGGAGTACCTAAGCAACAGGTGACAACGAGTCACTGTGAGGGGTGAGGCCTCAGATTGGCGAGACGTCACCAGTGGAGTCCCGCAGGGGTCAGTCCTTGAACCTATACAGTTTCTGATATATGTAAATGATCTCCCAGAGGATATAGAATCGTTCCTCTCACTGTTTGCTGATGATGCAAAAATTATGAGGAGGATTAAAACAGAGGATGATAGTAGGAGGCTACAAGATGACCTAGACAGACTGAATGAATGGTCCAACAAATGGCTACTAAAGTTCAACCCGAGTAAATGCAAAGTCATGAAACTAGGCGGTGGAAACAGGAAGCCAGACACAGGATACCGAATGGGAAATGAAGTACTTCATGAAACGGGCAGAAAGAAAAATCTAGGAGTTGATATCACACCAAACCTGTCTCCTGATGCCCACATAAAAATAATTACATCTGCGGCATGCACGATGCTAGCTAACATCACAACAGCCTTCAGGAACCTTTGTAAGGAATCATTCAGAACCTTGTACACAGCATATGTCAGGCCAATTCTGAAGTATGCGGCTCCAGCATGGAGTTCATATCTGGTCAAGCATAAGACTAAACTGGAAAAAGTTCAAAGGTTTGCCACCAGACTAGTACCCGAGCTGAGAGGTATGAGCTACGAAGAGAGACTACGGGAATTAAACCTCGCTTCGTTGGAAGACAGAAGAGTTAGGGGGGACATGATCACCACATTCAAGATTCTCAGGGGAATCGATAGGGTAGATAAAGACAGGCAATTTAACACAAGGGGCACACGCACTAGGGGACACAGGTGAGTGCCCAAATGAGCTAGAGATATTAGAAAGAACTTTTTTAGTGTCAGAGTGGTTGACAAATGGAATGCATTGGGAAGTGATATGGTGGAGGCTGACTCCATACACAGTTTCAAGTGTAGATATGATAGAGCCCAGTAGGCTCAGGAATCTGTACACCAGTTGATTGACGGTTGAGAGGCGGGACCAAAGAGCCAGAGCTCAACCCCCGCTATCACAACTAGGTGAGTACAACTAGGTGAGTACAACTAGGTGAGTACACACACACACACACACACACACACACACACACACACACACACACACACACACACACACACACACACACACACACACACACACACACACACACACACACAGCTATAGCAACGGGTCATGGGACTTACAGAACTAACACACACGCGGATCACCACACGCAACGACTAACACACCACGAGATCTGGCCAATAGTGGGCATCCGAGCGGAAACTCCAATCAATTTCTGCAACACCAATTTCCTTCCGAACATTGAACTGGTTGAAAGAACTGATCCGTGCAAGTGTGTGGAGCTCCAGCTCGACCCAACGCTAATGTATATTTATTTATATTGAAACATTTTGTTTATATTGGATATCAACCAACTGTTGTTATCGTGTGTGGTTATCTTGAGGTTATCTTGAGGTTATCTTGAGAAGATTTCGGGGCTTTTTTTGTGTCCCCGCGGCCCGGTCTTCGACCAGGCCTCCACCCCCAGGAAGCAGCCCGTGACAGCTGACTAACACCCAGGTACCTATTTTACTGCTAGGTAACAGGGTTGAAGGGAGAACGTAATGCAACAGGGAGAACGTAATGCCTACATCTGTGTGTTTGTGAATATATATACATCATACGTGTGTTAGTGAGTATGGATCATGCGTATTTTTTTTACACCAACAAACTTAGAAATATTTTTAATGGAAGCCGGCAGGAAGATCCTTAAATCGGGGGGAAGCTTCAGAGTTAAACGCAATATTGAACGGTATTCACCTATTCCCTATTGATGAGGCAATATTGTGAACCTTTCCCCCCCCCCCCCCCCCACCACCTTCCCCGTGCCATAACTCAGGTGTAGGACACACCTGCCTCACTGTAAAACTTTCCCAGGGACCGTAATCGGTCGCCACCATTTACGAAAATGTGCAGTGGAATCTTCTTATGTGTATTTTTTTCCTTTGTACTGGGGTTTCCATGAATGATAAAGGTAACCTTCGCTAGAAATAATTTGCTTACCTGTGCACTCAAAATTTGTCACCTTGTCGAAATTCTCTCCGTCCTCCCATCTTGAAGCTCAGCCGGCTTCGTTATCCACTAATAACAATAGGGATCCGGATTCGATTGTCAGGCGAAACATAAATGGTTGGGCACGTTTCCTTTTCACCTTTTTGCTTCTGTTTACCTATTTGTAAATAGGCTCGCGGGAGTTAAACAGCTGTTGTCGGGAGGGTCGATACTTCGACCCTGTCGGGAGGGGGAGGGGGACAGTGATACAAGCCTGAAGTTCATTTGTATATACGCAGGCTTCCTGTCTCCCGAGAAAACGAAATATTTGAATTATTTTGCCTACAACTACAATCTATTTTCCTGGGCTGCTTCACGGCGCTAGATTGGGACGTATAGTGTCCTATATAGTGTCCTCTTCTGTATCTGTATATAGTGTCATCTTCTTTATCTGTATGTAGTGTCCTCTTCTGTATATAGTGTCCTCGTCTATATCTGTATATAGTGTCCTCTTCTTGTACCGGATAACATTTAACAGAGAGAACGTAATGTCCCTCCTTGACGCAGTGGTTCTCGTCTAAGACCACCATATTGCTCAAGTTTATCCCATCAACGAAAACTCTCAACGTAAGACGTCAAAACCTATTATTTAGGATACATATAAACGCCATCTCGGTCCATCTTATTTACCGCGATGGTTGTTATCGGGCGGAGAAACAGTCGTTTCCTGAAGGCTCTGGTTTGATATTGCACGTCTGAGAGTTTTAAATGATTTACATAACGGAGTTGTAAATCATTTACACGTATATTTTACACGAACCACACCTCTCGGTGGTTTATACCTGAGGTTGCTATAGACTGCGACAAGAGACACGTGTCAGAACATTGGTAAATGGCCCAACAAATGCTGCTTAATTATGTATGTAAATTGAGTTAGTTAAATCTGTATTTGCTATTCAATTTCAACCGAGAAACGCATCTACTTCACCATTTCTCTCTCAGTATTATTATTCCTCTTTGTCCAGCTTGACAACATTGGCACATTTGTCACCGTTGACGGTACTGACACACTTGTCAATGGTGACAACATTGACACTTTCACCGGTGACACCATTGACACTTTCACCGGTGACACCATTGACACTTGTCACTACTAACAACATTGACATTGAGAATCAAGTGTGATTAGGACTACGTCTAATCAACGTTGAGACGTTGAGATTAGACGTTAAGATGTAAGTCTCGTCCTAATCACACACTGAATCCTTGACAAAGCACTCAGGAGAATGTGGAAAGACTTGGTGTAAATTCCTTACATTAATTTTACAAGTACACAAGTGTGTTTTTTTTACCATTCCTTTCCCCCGTCCCATCCCTAATCCTTATCCTGACCCCTTCCAAGGGCTATATAGTCGTAAGGGCATGGCGCATACCCATGATAGTTCCCTTCCCTATCCTGTGTTATTATATCTGTGAGAAAACATTACCATTACTAATTAATACTGTTTAACAGTGTGGTTGGTTAGGAATAACCGACAAAGTGATATTATCCAGAGGTTGCAAAGAGGGACGCACACTATTCCTATAGGAGAGAATATCTATCTGTATGGCCGTGTGTCTGTTCAAAGTTGGAGTCCAAGCGCGTGGAGCTAGCTTCACTCAGACTAGCAAGGGGGAATGGTCTGGGGTATGGGATGAACATGGGCTGGCCAGGGGTCACCAGAATTCATATGGGAACGGTGTATTTGGGGTCACATTCAGATCCCCCACACATGTGGACCCCCACACATGTGGACCCCCACACATGTGGACCCCCACACATGTGGACCCCCACACATGTGGACCCCCTCACACTGCTTGCCGGGTACACAGATAAATATTTAAAAAACAAACAATTGAAGAAAAAATATTTATGGATAGCTGGATATATGAATATGTTGATGGATAGATTGATAGATGGATAGATAGTTGGATATGTAGATTGACAAGGGGATAGATTTATGTATAGATGGATTGACAATGGGGATAGATTTATGTATAGATGAGTAGATGGACGGATGGATAGATAGAAGGATGGATAGATGATAAATTAATGCTTTTATATATATATATATATATATATATATATATATATATATATATATATATATATATATATATATATACATATATATATATATATATATATATATATATATATATATATATATATATATATATATATATATATATATATAAGCCTATACTTGCATAAACCACAAGTGAAGATTAACAATCTTTGGACAACACCCACCAGTGGGACTCGAACCCAGAAAGCACAACTACCTTCCAGTAGCTGCCATAACTAGTATGCTTTAACCCACTACAGCATCAGACCCTACAAAAGAAGTAGAGACTTCGAGATATATATATTATATATCTCGAAGTCTCTACTTGTTTTGTAGGGTCTGATGGTGTAGTGGGTTAAAGCATACTAGTTATGGCAGCTACTGGAAGGTAGTTGTGCTTTCTGGGTTCGAGTCCCACTGGTGGGTGTTGTCCAAAGATTATATATATATATATATATATATATATATATATATATATATATATATATATATATATATATATATATATATATGTCGTACCTAGTAGCCAGAACGCACTTCTCAGCCTACTATGCAAGGCCCGATTTGCCTAGTAAGCCAAGTTTTCATGAATTAATATATTTTCTCTAATTTTTTTCTTATGAAATGATAAAGCTACCCATTTCATTATGTATGAGGTCAATTTTTTTTTATTGGAGTTAAAATTAACGTAGATATATGACCGAACCTAACCAAGCCTACCTAACCTAACCTAACCTATCTTTATAGGTTAGGTTAGGTTAGGTAGCCAAAAAAGTTAGGTTAGGTTAGCTTAGGTAGGTTAGGTAGTCGAAAAACAATTAATTCATGAAAACTTGGCTTATTAGGCAAATCGGTCCTTGAATAGTAGGCTGAGAAGTGCGTTCTGGCTACTAGGTACGACATATATATATATATATATATATATATATATATATATATATATATATATATATATATATATATATATATATATATATATATATATATATATAGGTGGATGGATAGATAGATGGAAGGACAGATTGATATATATATGAGCAAATGGATGGATAGAGAAAAATATTGATAGATGGATAAATGGATGGATAGATAGATAGGTAAACATATAAAGAATGAGAGATAGATGGATAGATTGATAGACATATAGATCGATAGATAGATGGACAAATGGGAGACAGGCAGACAGACCCGGGCAATGCGGGGTACCCTCATAGGAACCAACAAAGTGAGAGAGAGAGAGAGAGAGAGAGAGAGAGAGAGAGAGAGAGAGAGAGAGAGAGAGAGAGAGAGAGAGAGAGAGAGAGAGAGAGAGAGAGAGAGAGAAAGAGAGAGAGAGAATGAAAGTTAGACTGGAACGTTGAATGAGTCTTAGACAAAGCTTTAGATGTGCTGTGGCTCCTGTGTTACATATGACAGTATCTAAAGTAAGCCTTTATCCTGGTATAATTAAGCAACAGTTTGTAATACAGGAGAAAAACGAAATTAATTAAATCTTCTTCATCGTCTGGTTGACGAATGATCTGCATAAATACCTCCCACTCACGACATCTATTTGTTTCAAATTGGTCCAATTTTTATCACAACAGGTCTTTTCTAGAGTCGAGTAATCCCCTCTACGTAACGGCACACTCCTATCAGCAGCGCCATGTTCGCTGAAATCCCCATGACCATAGGAAATGTAATTTAATTGACTTCGAACTTCTAGAGATGAGCTCGGACCTATAAAATGCGAGGCCGTCGCTATTCCAACCAATTACAACCCATCGGTGTGCTCCTGTGAAGGCTTAATTAATATTTCATATTCCTCTTAAAAGTGGTATATATATATATATATATATATATATATATATATATATATATATATATATATATATATATATATATATATATATATATATATATATATATATATATATATATATATATACATATATATAATGCACAGACTACCCTATTCCAGTAGCTGAAGTTTATAACTTTTTAGACACTCAACCCACCAGGGGACTCGAACACTGGCCAACAAGGTGGCAGTTGCATGCTGTATCCACTACGCTATACTTCAAAGCCATAAGAGAGGTAGGAATTCTGGGGTATTTAACCAACCAGAATTCCAATCCTCTCCCAGGCGATGAGATAGTGTGGGACCTCGGATGCTCTTTCATCGGTTCCTGTTATATGGGAAAACTCAGTGCCAAATGCTTAATGCACAGACTACCCTATTCCAGTAGCTGAAGTTTATAACTTTTTAGACACTCAACCCACCAGGGGACTCGAACACTGGCCAACAAGGTGGCAGTTGCATGCTGTATCCACTACGCTATACTTCAAAGCCATAAGAGAGGTAGGAATTCTGGGGTATTTAACCAACCAGAATTCCAATCCTCTCACAGGCGATGAGATAGTGTGGGACCTCGGATGCTCTTTCATCGGTTCCTGTTATATGGGAAAACTCAGTGCCAAATGCTTAATGCACAGACTACCCTATTCCAGTAGCTGAAGTTTATAACTTTTTAGACACTCAACCCACCAGGGGACTCGAACACTGGCCAACAAGGTGGCAGTTGCATGCTGTATCCACTACGCTATACTTCAAAGCCATAAGAGAGGTAGGAATTCTGGGGTATTTAACCAACCAGAATTCCAATCCTCTCCCAGGCGATGAGATAGTGTGGGACCTCGGATGCTCTTTCATCGGTTCCTGTTATATGGGAAAACTCAGTGCCAAATGCTTAATGCACAGACTACCCTATTCCAGTAGCTGAAGTTTATAACTTTTTAGACACTCAACCCACCAGGGGACTCGAACACTGGCCAACAAGGTGGCAGTTGCATGCTGTATCCACTACGCTATACTTCAAAGCCATAAGAGAGGTAGGAATTCTGGGGTATTTAACCAACCAGAATTCCAATCCTCTCCCAGGCGATGAGATAGTGTGGGACCTCGGATGCTCTTTCATCGGTTCCTGTTATATGGGAAAACTCAGTGCCAAATGCTTAATGCACAGACTACCCTATTCCAGTAGCTGAAGTTTATAACTTTTTAGACACTCAACCCACCAGGGGACTCGAACACTGGCCAACAAGGTGGCAGTTGCATGCTGTATCCACTACGCTATACTTCAAAGCCATAAGAGAGGTAGGAATTCTGGGGTATTTAACCAACCAGAATTCCAATCCTCTCCCAGGCGATGAGATAGTGTGGGACCTCGGATGCTCTTTCATCGGTTCCTGTTATATGGGAAAACTCAGTGCCAAATGCTTAATGCACAGACTACCCTATTCCAGTAGCTGAAGTTTATAACTTTTTAGACACTCAACCCACCAGGGGACTCGAACACTGGCCAACAAGGTGGCAGTTGCATGCTGTATCCACTACGCTATACTTCAAAGCCATAAGAGAGGTAGGAATTCTGGGGTATTTAACCAACCAGAATTCCAATCCTCTCCCAGGCGATGAGATAGTGTGGGACCTCGGATGCTCTTTCATCGGTTCCTGTTATATGGGAAAACTCAGTGCCAAATGCTTAATGCACAGACTACCCTATTCCAGTAGCTGAAGTTTATAACTTTTTAGACACTCAACCCACCAGGGGACTCGAACACTGGCCAACAAGGTGGCAGTTGCATGCTGTATCCACTACGCTATACTTCAAAGCCATAAGAGAGGTAGGAATTCTGGGGTATTTAACCAACCAGAATTCCAATCCTCTCCCAGGCGATGAGATAGTGTGGGACCTCGGATGCTCTTTCATCGGTTCCTGTTATATGGGAAAACTCAGTGCCAAATGCTTAATGCACAGACTACCCTATTCCAGTCTGTTCCATATAACAGGAACCGATGAAAGAGCATCCGAGGTCCCACACTATCTCATCGCCTGGGAGAGGATTGGAATTCTGGTTGGTTAAATACCCCAGAATTCCTACCTCTCTTATGGCTTTGAAGTATAGCGTAGTGGATACAGCATGCAACTGCCACCTTGTTGGCCAGTGTTCGAGTCCCCTGGTGGGTTGAGTGTCTAAAAAGTTATAAACTTCAGCTACTGGAATAGGGTAGTCTGTGCATTAAGCATTTGGCACTGAGTTTTCCCATATAACAGGAACCGATGAAAGAGCATCCGAGGTCCCACACTATCTCATCGCCTGGGAGAGGATTGGAATTCTGGTTGGTTAAATACCCCAGAATTCCTACCTCTCTTATGGCTTTGAAGTATAGCGTAGTGGATACAGCATGCAACTGCCACCTTGTTGGCCAGTGTTCGAGTCCCCTGGTGGGTTGAGTGTCTAAAAAGTTATAAACTTCAGCTACTGGAATAGGGTAGTCTGTGCATTAAGCATTTGGCACTGAGTTTTCCCATATAACAGGAACCGATGAAAGAGCATCCGAGGTCCCACACTATCTCATCGCCTGGGAGAGGATTGGAATTCTGGTTGGTTAAATACCCCAGAATTCCTACCTCTCTTATGGCTTTGAAGTATAGCGTAGTGGATACAGCATGCAACTGCCACCTTGTTGGCCAGTGTTCGAGTCCCCTGGTGGGTTGAGTGTCTAAAAAGTTATAAACTTCAGCTACTGGAATAGGGTAGTCTGTGCATTAAGCATTTGGCACTGAGTTTTCCCATATAACAGGAACCGATGAAAGAGCATCCGAGGTCCCACACTATCTCATCGCCTGGGAGAGGATTGGAATTCTGGTTGGTTAAATACCCCAGAATTCCTACCTCTCTTATGGCTTTGAAGTATAGCGTAGTGGATACAGCATGCAACTGCCACCTTGTTGGCCAGTGTTCGAGTCCCCTGGTGGGTTGAGTGTCTAAAAAGTTATAAACTTCAGCTACTGGAATAGGGTAGTCTGTGCATTAAGCATTTGGCACTGAGTTTTCCCATATAACAGGAACCGATGAAAGAGCATCCGAGGTCCCACACTATCTCATCGCCTGGGAGAGGATTGGAATTCTGGTTGGTTAAATACCCCAGAATTCCTACCTCTCTTATGGCTTTGAAGTATAGCGTAGTGGATACAGCATGCAACTGCCACCTTGTTGGCCAGTGTTCGAGTCCCCTGGTGGGTTGAGTGTCTAAAAAGTTATAAACTTCAGCTACTGGAATAGGGTAGTCTGTGCATTAAGCATTTGGCACTGAGTTTTCCCATATAACAGGAACCGATGAAAGAGCATCCGAGGTCCCACACTATCTCATCGCCTGGGAGAGGATTGGAATTCTGGTTGGTTAAATACCCCAGAATTCCTACCTCTCTTATGGCTTTGAAGTATAGCGTAGTGGATACAGCATGCAACTGCCACCTTGTTGGCCAGTGTTCGAGTCCCCTGGTGGGTTGAGTGTCTAAAAAGTTATAAACTTCAGCTACTGGAATAGGGTAGTCTGTGCATTAAGCATTTGGCACTGAGTTTTCCCATATAACAGGAACCGATGAAAGAGCATCCGAGGTCCCACACTATCTCATCGCCTGGGAGAGGATTGGAATTCTGGTTGGTTAAATACCCCAGAATTCCTACCTCTCTTATGGCTTTGAAGTATAGCGTAGTGGATACAGCATGCAACTGCCACCTTGTTGGCCAGTGTTCGAGTCCCCTGGTGGGTTGAGTGTCTAAAAAGTTATAAACTTCAGCTACTGGAATAGGGTAGTCTGTGCATTAAGCATTTGGCACTGAGTTTTCCCATATAACAGGAACCGATGAAAGAGCATCCGAGGTCCCACACTATCTCATCGCCTGGGAGAGGATTGGAATTCTGGTTGGTTAAATACCCCAGAATTCCTACCTCTCTTATGGCTTTGAAGTATAGCGTAGTGGATACAGCATGCAACTGCCACCTTGTTGGCCAGTGTTCGAGTCCCCTGGTGGGTTGAGTGTCTAAAAAGTTATAAACTTCAGCTACTGGAATAGGGTAGTCTGTGCATTAAGCATTTGGCACTGAGTTTTCCCATATAACAGGAACCGATGAAAGAGCATCCGAGGTCCCACACTATCTCATCGCCTGGGAGAGGATTGGAATTCTGGTTGGTTAAATACCCCAGAATTCCTACCTCTCTTATGGCTTTGAAGTATAGCGTAGTGGATACAGCATGCAACTGCCACCTTGTTGGCCAGTGTTCGAGTCCCCTGGTGGGTTGAGTGTCTAAAAAGTTATAAACTTCAGCTACTGGAATAGGGTAGTCTGTGCATTAAGCATTTGGCACTGAGTTTTCCCATATAACAGGAACCGATGAAAGAGCATCCGAGGTCCCACACTATCTCATCGCCTGGGAGAGGATTGGAATTCTGGTTGGTTAAATACCCCAGAATTCCTACCTCTCTTATGGCTTTGAAGTATAGCGTAGTGGATACAGCATGCAACTGCCACCTTGTTGGCCAGTGTTCGAGTCCCCTGGTGGGTTGAGTGTCTAAAAAGTTATAAACTTCAGCTACTGGAATAGGGTAGTCTGTGCATTAAGCATTTGGCACTGAGTTTTCCCATATAACAGGAACCGATGAAAGAGCATCCGAGGTCCCACACTATCTCATCGCCTGGGAGAGGATTGGAATTCTGGTTGGTTAAATACCCCAGAATTCCTACCTCTCTTATGGCTTTGAAGTATAGCGTAGTGGATACAGCATGCAACTGCCACCTTGTTGGCCAGTGTTCGAGTCCCCTGGTGGGTTGAGTGTCTAAAAAGTTATATACATATATATATATATATACATATATATATATATATATATATTATATAAATTTTTTATTTATATAATCATAAGTCAACCCTTATCTATCAACTCTTATCTTCAAGCAAACACAAAGTTCGTATAAAAAACACAAATGCTGCTTTAAAGGCAAAAAAAAAAAAAAAATGTTTCATCTCCGACGCGCTTGTATTTACACGGTGAAATTAAAAACATTTTGGATCCGTGTACAGTCTACATGACTCTGCCAACCTGATTGCTTCCTGCATCAGAGCGGTTCCCCGGAGAGAATTTCCTGAAAATCTGTAGTGAATATTTTCTGAAATTTGCTGACTGCTCTTACATTTCTCTCCAGCAGTCTCTACCTCTTCTCTAACCTCCCCTCTCTTCCCCTCCCTCTCGTTTTCCTTCCCATACCTTCCTCTCTCTCTTCCCCAAACAGGAAAACATTTGAAAACATGAAAAAAACATCAGGGAACATTGGAAAGAGGAAGAGAGACGAGTGAGGAAAAGACAGAGAGAAAAAGAGAGAGATACAGGCAGACAGACGGACAGAGACACAGAGAACGAGAGTGCTGGCTAATTATGTCTATGGACAGGCTGTCACATTTACAGTATAGAGAAGACATGATCAGACCCTGTTTTGAGACCCAAGAGAAGATTTCCCTCAGTGTTATCTCCTGTGGTACTAAGGGATACTGGAGAGCATGCGCTTACAGAACAGGATGAGATGTCTGGTTTGGGGGAGGATGCTGAAAGGGAGATAGATAGGGGTTGAGATGATAACAGGGAGGTAGATAAAGATTGAGAGATGATGACAGTGAGGTAGATAAAGGTTGAGATGATGTCAGTGAGGTAGATAAGGGATCAGATAATGACAGGCAGGTAGATTGGGGTTGAGATAATGACTAGGAAGTAGATTGAGTTGGAGTTCTATCCGGCTTCTTCATGTTGGCGAAGAGAAATCGGGAAAATTCCTTAAAATTCATCATGCAGTGACAGACAATGAACATTATAATGACTGACAGACACAGTAATCACCACAGTGGCAGCCGGGCATGACACACGGCCAAGCTTCACAATTCAGGGTTACTGTACAATTTCAAAACAATGTTTAATGTAACTCTCCAGGTAAATATAAACAGGAATTAAACTCGAGGAATTAGGGATAGACGTCCTCTCCTATAACAGTTAAAGCAAGTGAATCAGACGACGATTGAATCACACTCCGGTTAAACCGGAAGATCGGATCATTCACCGGTTAAACAGGAAGATTGGATCATTCACCGGTTAAACCGGAAGATCGGATCATTCACCGGTTAAACAGGAAGATTGGATCATTCACCGGTTAAACCGGAAGATCGGATCATTCACCGGTTAAACAGGAAGATTGGATCATTCACCGGTTAAACAGGAAGATTGGATCATTCACCGGTTAAACCGGAAGATCGGATCATTCACCGGTTAAACAGGAAGATTGGATCATTCACCGGTTAAACCGGAAGATCGGATCATTCACCGGTTAAACAGGAAGATTGGATCATTCACCGGTTAAACCGGAAGATTGGATCATTCACCGGTTAAACCGGAAGATTGGATCATTCACCGGTTAAACCGGAAGATCGGATCATTCACCGGTTAAACCGGAAGATTGGATCATTCACCGGTTAAACCGGAAGATCGGATCATTCACCGGTTAAACCGGAAGATTGGATCATTCACCGGTTAAACCGGAAGATTGGATCATTCACCCGGTTAAACCGGAAGATTGGATCATTCACCGTAATGCAAATACAAATATTTTTGATAATTTCATCTAGTATGAAATTCTAGTTTGAGATAATATAACTTTATATGTGAGAAAATAAACATTTTGAATATGCAGTGTGTTAAATTTGAGGAATTTATTGTCCAACGTCTATTGGGGATGGACGCCGCCTGGACAAGCCTAGCCCAAGGATAGGTTGATATATCGCCTGGAGAACATGGATGGGTATGCACACAGAGGTGTACCAATAGCCTCTCGGTGTGTATACACTAAGAGTATACTTAAAGTCCTGAGATGTGGTATGATTTTTTATAATTATTTTCTACCACAGACGTGGCCACACATTTACAATGCTAATCAGAATATATACATTTTCTTCTGTCCTCCATGGACAGGGTTAGTGTTAAACTAACTAGTGATAAACTAAAGACAGGGTCCATGTGTTAAACATATTGTTCAGGAGTTTATTGAACAATCAACCACAGAAGGTGAGTCGGTGCTTTTAAAATGCTAAGCTAACCTACATACGTAAATACATAGATACACAGATAAGGTATGATTGACAGACCTGATGCTCAACACCAAGATATCTGCTATTGTCACCTGAGTTACAACACAACCACCTACACACTCGTCCTTGTTCGGTGAAGCACTGTGCCTACTCGCTGTGACTTACATGTCTCTCATACAGAAGTTCTGCAAGCATATAAATATATTCTGGACAGAGAGTTGGGACAGAAAGATGGACTGATGGATGAATAGTTTGATGGAATAATAGATGGATGCATGAATAGATGGATGGATGTATAGATGGATTTATTGAGGGCCAGATGGGTACATGTTTGGATAGATTAATTGATGGTTAAATAGATGGATGAATAGGATCCAGTGGGTCTATCTCTAGATAGACCCACTGATAGATGGATTGATAGACCGACAGATAGATAGATAGAATCATATATAGATAGACCTACATATAGATGGATAGATGAATAGACAAATAGATAGATAAATAGATAGATTATTGTGATGATTGTCATATGGGAGACAGATACAGAGAACGAGTACCTGTTCAACCAGATCCTACAGTATACTAATTATTATTAATATACTGTATAATATAATTATTAATTATTATAATTATATTATATTATAATATAATTATTATTAGTATAATACATTATTAATATGTATTATACTCATTCCTGTTCACATTTTTAATTTGTATTGTTTAGGTATACAGCTCCTAAGTCATTTATCGGGTATACATGTAAACTTTTCCAGAAGAGGAGAAACGTTTTTGCTGTGTTGAGATTTCGTGCTGGGATTAGCACTTAGAAGCAGGTCTAATCTATTTGATCTGTTAATTGGACCTCTGTGAGCCTGATATCGTTCTGGCGTAGCGTTGATTTGGTAGTCCTATTCAGTAAGCTAGATATCGTTAGAGCATCTGTTGATCTATTAGCATGAATGAGCTTGCAGTCGCTCAAGCAGATAGATAATCTTATGCTGAAGCAGAGCTCCAGTTTACAAATTAACCTATTTAAACCCGTGTCTCTTGACTGTGACTCGAGGACGAAGACCACTGCGCTACAGTAGGAAAAATTACTTGGCTATTGTGCTTGTTTTGCTATTTTAAAATTAGTTTTTTTTGCGTATTTAAATGTATTTTATACCTCGTTTACTCCTATTTCCTCGTGCAATCCCAAGAACGTTTTCTGCCAAGATTCTGAGAGTGGAAAGTATCCTTCAATATCTGTTTTTCTCCAGTGAAGTGTATTGGCGTTCTGCGGGGGACGAGGAGTGGGAGGAGGATCATTGCGGGTAGAGAGAGAGAAGGAGAGAAAGAGAAGGGCAGAGAGATATGTAGATAAAAATAGAGAGAATATAAAAATATCGAGAGAGATAGATTGAGAGATAGATATGTAGATAGATAAGGAAAGAAAGAAAATAAGATAAACATTTACGATATATATATATATATATATATATATATATCATGTCGTGGTACAGGGGTAGCGTGCGCGGCTATGAGAACCGTGATAGCTGGTTCGAATCACCTCATATTACTCCAATTGATTTTTTTCATACCTATGTATAACCGAAGCACTCCATAACTATGTATTCTCAAATCCCCAGCTGTCCATGTCAGTATGTATGCATACTGTACCACTGGAAATATTTCCATGGAATGTATACCCTCCACATCACCTACTCAGTGAACCACTGCACTATAAACTATCGTGAGTTTACCGGGTACGTGTCTACTGAATGTACACCCCGATCCTAGTTTACACTTGCAATACACTAATGCCACAGTTTAATCATCCTTTAGTTACGAAAGGATTGAAACATATTATCTCCACAAATTACAACAGTCAACGATTACATGTAATAATTACATATATGATAATAATAGTCCCTAAGCTACAAGGCTATTATGACCAGATTTCTAAGTTATCATTAACGTTTTAAATAATGTATTTAGGGATCAAATAATTTCAGGTGATCATTTTAGAGAATTTACCATGAATTTCCGCCTTCCCTGTTATCAAGAGAATCTACGAGAGAGTTCCTATAATAAAAATCTTGTACCGGAGCCCCGGACAAGCGCCTGAGACGGTGAACTGCTGTTGGCTGCCTCTAATTATGGGACAGGTATAGAGGTATAATGCAGAATGTATAATTATGCTGTGCGTGACAGAGAAAGGGCTTTCCGGTGCACCAAAGAGGGAGAGGGAGATTGCTTGAGAGAGAGAGAGAGAGAGAGAGAGAGAGAGAGAGAGAGAGAGAGAGAGAGAGAGAGAGAGAGAGAGAGAGAGAGAGAGAGAGGAGGGGAGGGAGGAAGAGGAGAGACAGAGCGAAAGTAAATAAAGTGTGACATGTTGGCAGCTTATGTTATTCCGATTGCTTCCGTTCCTGTTGCTGGGTCATTCGGTCCTGCTTCTGCATTGGCTCGGGGGTCTTGAAGTGGGTAGAGTGTAACTGTGTATTAGCTGGTTATTGATTGCTGGTCTAGATTTCTTGATATGCAGCGCTTCACTGATGTCTAATCTTCTATTGTCATTGTATCTATCAATTATTTCGGTGTTGCTCGTCAAAATTTCCCTGGTGATTGTCTCGTTGTGTATGGCGATTATGTGTTCCTTGATGGAGCCACAACAGGGCTCCATCATAGAGCCCAAGCAACACCGAAATAACTGATAGATACAATGACAATTGTATCCATCTCATACCTCTGCTGACTTTTGCCATGCCAAAACGTATCTTAACAGGCTGAACACGAAGCGAATCGTTAGCGTATGGCATCATAGCATCGTGCTACCTTTCTCTCTCTCTCTCTCTCTCTCTCTCTCTCTCTCTCTCTCTCTCTCTCTCTCTCTCTCTCTCTCTCTCTCTCTCTCTCTCTCTCGATAACTGCTACACAAAACTCCAACTTCTTAACGTAAGACGATTGGTAATGAGAATCAGCACCTGTATGCTCCTGAGTTTTAGCCAGACCAGACCCCGGCAAGCTACTGGAGAAGTAATTCCCTCAAACAGAATACTGGAACAAACCATCACAAACGAGACCAATAAATTAATAATTTGTCCTCGCCATTTTTGAGCTGCACTTGCGTCTTGCTACAGACATTTATCAGTGAAGAAGTCTTGTAAGGGGGAACGTTGTCAAGGGAATTATCGTAAAATACCACATGAAGATGGCCGAGCCGTTAGAGTTTTACGTTAATATTCTCTGTGCGAGGCAACGGGTTGTAAATATGATGAGTGGCTAACCCTCCCAGTCACAGGGGTTTAAACAAGGTATAAGAGAGAGAGACAGGATTTATTTGCCTGAGTTATGAGGCAAAATAGAATGACTTAATGGCCAGCGCTGAGGAATGATGAATGAAGGACACGCTCAGCGATGCTGAGGTGAATGAGGGCTGCTTGGACTACCTTCAGTGGGTAATGGGAGGTGGGGAATGGTGAGTAATGTAGTAGACAAATTCATTATTCAGGTCGTCAACCAGTCTTGACCATGGGGATGTAACCAGGATTAGATATGAACAAATCCACAAAGGCCGTGAAGAGGGTTCTAATGTAGTGACGTGTTAGGAATAGATATCTTCTGTTGTTCGCGCGTCACGTGAACAACAGCAACAGCCTCGCAGTTTGCATGATCGGCGTTCAATTCCCGATGATCCATGTGATTGAGCACAGTTTCTTCACTCTGTTCTAATATTACTACGATTTTTTCCTCATAGCCTAGCACCTTGTCCTCATATTCCGGCTCCTTGTCCTCATACCCCAGCTCCTTAGCTGCATATCCCAGCTTCTTGTCCTCATACACAAGCTCCTTAGCCTCATATCCCAGCTCCTTGTCCTCATATCCCGGCCAGTTCCGTATCCTCATATCCTTCCAAGGGCAATATAGTCATTCTAGGTTAGCACTTTCTACTAATAATTATCTATGCCCGAAATGTTAGTTATGCCCGAAACGCTTTGCGTAATAGTGGCTTTAGGTATTGTATGTACTAGCTCTACCTATAAGTCAACCAATCTTTGTAAAAATTTATTGTATGTATGTACCTTACCTAAATAAAAATTATTATTATTATTATTATTATCTAACCTTACCTTACCAAGTAGTCCATTGTTCTTACATAAACGTATTAAATATATTTCAGGTCATAGGTATATATAGTTAAGAGGTATGCTAATGATGCTGTTATATCACTGGAAGATATGAATGAGAACCCTAGCGAAGATTTAGCGCTAATTATTTGTCGTAAAGCTGTGTATCCAAGCTTAGACAAGCTTTGTATTCTGTAAACATTCCGAATAAGATTACCAACTTCCTGCATTAATAGATAACCGGGATACAGGCTCGTATGCTGGGGAATTATGGGTATAATACGTCTTTTTGATATATGACTCTGTCTATTTCTCACCCCCCCCTCTCCCTTCTCTCACACAGTCTGTCTCTCTGTCTCTCTCTTTCTCTCTCTCTATCTCTCTCTGTCTCTGTCTCTCTGTCTCTCTCTCTCTCTCTCACTCTGTCTCTCTCACACACACACACACACACACACACACACACACACACACACACACACACACACATACACACAGAAGCACATACACACAGAAGCACATGTACTTCATTCTATTTCCCCCAAATATTACAGTATTAAACACGTAGTTAAAAGCCTGCATATCCTCAGCGAATTATTTTTTATGCCACTCGTAAGTAATGAATATTATGATGTGAATTATTTAATTAATATAATGCTTAAATTTAAATTAATTAAAATATGTTTCATAAATTATCACACACACACAATTAAAAGATTCAACTATTGTTTATAATTATCGAGTAATTATTGTTTCTATAATGATCATTTGCTCGTCCTGCCGATTACCGTCGCTATCACACGAGAAAGACCGCGTGTAAGAATTATTCCTGTGTCAGCAGTGGTAGACGTGTCAGCAGTGGTAGACGTGTCAGCAGTGGTAGACGTGTCAGCAGTGGTACACGTGTCAGAAGTGGTAGACGTGTCAGCAGTGGTAGACGTGTCAGCAGTGGTACACGTGTCAGAAGTGGTAGACGTGTCAGCAGTGGTACACGTGTCAGAAGTGGTACACGTGTCAGAAGTGGTAGACGTGTCAGCAGTGGTAGACGTGTCAGCAGTGGTACACGTGTCAGAAGTGGTAGACGTGTCAGCAGTGGTACACGTGTCAGAAGTGGTACACGTGTCAGAAGTGGTAGACGTGTCAGAAGTGGTACACGTGTCAGAAGTGGTAGACACATCAGCAGTGGTAGATTTGTCAGCTGTAGTAGATCTGTTAGCAGTAGTAGATGCAGTTGCCACAACGGGCATAAAACAGTGTATTTTTTATGCTGCTGCTGCTGTGGCACAGCGCTCAAGTGAGTATCTGTGCCATAAGGCACAGACGCTCTTGTGGCGTCAGCAACACACAGATATCAATGATAGGAAAAGCCTAAACCACCGTGAGATAATACCTGGCGTGTTGCCCTACGCCTCAACTCATCCCACTTTATATCATCCTCTGAAGGACAAATACATAACTATCCACCTCTGTTTGCTAGTAAATCATATATAGCATTTCAGCTTCACATTGTATTCCACCATTACGCAACAAAATATTGCAATGTTTTTATTTAAATTAATCATAAATATGACACAAAATGAACCAAATGTAGTTTTGTTTTTACTATTATTCTATTGTGAAGCTCAGATTTTTTAGTAATATACAACGCCAGGTGATCAACAGTGTTCCACAACAAAGGGTCACTGATGGCAATTCATTCAGAGGTGACAGCCAACCGGCAGTTGCCGTGTGTGTGTGTGTGTGTTGTGTGTATCCACAGTCCTTGTAAGCTCATGCGGATTATCTACCCCTAAGGACCCCCAAACCCATTTCACAGTCTGTTGAGCCTTGGGACGCCTCTGGGAATGCTCAAAGACCAGGACACATATGAACAGTTTGCTACTACACTGATTTACAATAAACGATAACTTGGGGGCGTAGAATAATGGGAATAGACACGTGAGTGTGTGTGTGTGTGTGTGTGTGTGTGTGTGTGTGTGTGTGTGTGTGTGTGTGTGTACTCACCTAGTCACCTAGTTGTGTTTGCGGGGGTTGAGCTCTGGCTCTTTGGTCCCGCCTCTCAACCGTCAATCAACAGGTGTACAGATTCCTGAGCCTATCGGGCTCTGTCATATCTACACTTGAAACTGTGTATGGAGTCAGCCTCCACCACATCACCCCCTAATGCATTCCATTTGTCAACCACTCTGACACTAAAAAAGTTCTTTCTAATATCTCTGTGGCTCATTTGGGCACTCAGTTTCCACCTGTGTCCCCTTGTGCGTGTTCCCCTTGTGTTAAATAGACTGTCTTTATCTACCCTATCAATCCCCTTCAGAATCTTGAATGTGGTGATCATGTCCCCCCTAACTCTTCTGTCTTCCAGCGAAGTGAGGTTTAATTCCCGTAGTCTCTCCTCGTAGCTCATACCTCTCAGCTCGGGTACTAGTCTGGTGGCAAACCTTTGAACCTTTTCCAGTTTAGTCTTATCCTTGACTAGATATGGACTCCATGCTGGGGCTGCATACTCCAGGATTGGCCTGACATATGTGGTATACAAAGTTCTGAATGATTCTTTACACAAGTTTCTGAATGCCGTTCGTATGTTGGCCAGCCTGGCATATGCCGCTGATGTTATCCGCTTGATATGTGCTGCAGGAGACAGGTCTGGCGTGATATCAACCCCCAAGTCTTTTTCCTTCTCTGACTCCTGAAGAATTTCCTCTCCCAGATGATACCTTGTATCTGGCCTCCTGCTCCCTACACCTATCTTCATTACATTACATTTGGTTGGGTTAAACTCTAACAACCATTTGTTCGACCATTCCTTCAGCTTGTCTAGGTCTTCTTGAAGCCTCAAACAGTCCTCTTCTGTTTTAATCCTTCTCATAATTTTAGCATCGTCCGCAAACATTGAGAGAAATGAATCGATACCCTCCGGGAGATCATTTACATATATCAGAAACAAGATAGGACCGAGTACAGAGCCCTGTGGGACTCCACTGGTGACTTCACGCCAATCGGAGGTGTGTGTGTGTGTGTGTGTGTGTGTGTGTGTGTGTGTGTGTACTCACCTAGTTGTGTTTGCGGGGGTTGAGCTCTGGCTCTTTGGTCCCGCTTCTCAACCGTCAATCAACAGGTGTACAGATTCCTGAGCCTATTGGGCTCTATCATATCTACACTTGAAACTGTGTATGGAGTCAGCGTGTGTGTGTGTGTGTGTGTGTGTGTGTGTGTGTGTGTGTGTGTGTTTACTATTTGTGTCTGCAGAATCGAGCTATTAGTTCTTGGCCCCCGCCTTTTTAACCAATCTATTTTTCTTCTATTATGTATACTGCATATCTTTCGCTAACACACGCACACACACACACATCACCAGGAAGTAGCCCATTAGCAGCCGTCTAACTCCCATGTACCTATTTACTATTAGGTGAATAGTAGCATCAGGGTGAAAAAATGTGCCCGTTTGTTTCTGCCTCGGCCGGGAATGGAGCCAGGTCCCCTTAGGACTACGACCCCCGAGCGCTATCCACTCAGCCGAGAGGCCCCTGTGTGTGTCTCAAAGATTATGCAAACTGAGAATTTGGATGAGCGACTCCACAATACTTGGATATCTGCGACTCTGAGCACCTCCCCCGCCCCCGGCCGCGCCGTTTTGGGTGAAGGTTAACAGCCCGTTACCCGTCGAGGGCCTCGTTTTGGGCGATATTAGTGCCACTTCATGACGAAGCCCACTCTCATGGCGCGAGGCTCCGATACACCAGCTCACAGGGTCAAGCTGTCGTATCGATGCTGACTGTCTCTTGCTGATCGTCTTCTGACCTGCAGTCTCTCAGAAATCTTCCCTGATAAAATCTTTTAGCTAGGAATCGCCTTCATATTTTCGTTGACATATTGAATAAAGCGGGTTACTTGTCAGTCTCTCTCTCTCTCTCTCTCTCTCTCTCTCTCTCTCTCTCTCTCTCTCTCTCTCTCTCTCTCTCTCTCTCTCTCTCTCTCTCTCTCTCTCTCTCTCTCTTTCTCTCTCTCTCTCTCTCTTTCTCTCTCTCTCTCTCTCTCTCTCTCTTTCTCTCTCTCTCTCTCTCTCTCTTTCTCTCTCTCTCTCTCTCTCTCTCTCTCTCTCTCTCTCTCTCTCTCTCTCTCTCTCTCTCTCTCTCTCTCTCTCTCTCTCTCTCTCTCTCTTTCTCTCTCTCTCTCTCTCTCTTCCCCTCTCTCTCTCTCTCTCTCTCTCTCTCTCTCTCTCTCTCTCTCTCTCTCTCTCTCTCTCTCTCTCTCTCTCTCTCTCTCTCTCTCTCTCTTTCTCTCTCTCTCTCTTTCTCTCTCTCTCTTCTCTCTCTCTCTCTCTCTCTCTCTCTCTCTCTCTCTCTCTCTCTCTCTCTCTCTCTCTCTCTCTCTCTCTCTCTCTCTCTCTCTCTCTCTCTCTGTTTGAGTTTTACCTTTTGTTTCATTATTCATCCTTGTCTAGATAGCGAGATGTATACCTAAACATTAGAGAGGAAGGGAATTGCTGAAGTTGACCTTTCATGGTCAATTCCTCTCGTTGTACTTACATTTAAGTTCTCATTCTATTCATCGGTGTTAAACTATAATGAAAATTAGGTTCAGATTAAACAAAATTATTTTCTTCAACTGACTGTGTTGCTGCATAAAATGTTGCAGAATTTTAGTAATAATGGAAGAACTGCTCGGTAAATTTTTTCGCGGAATACCTCATCCGAGCACATCGTAGGGAAGACCTAAGCCGGTGCCACCCCTAGGAAAGCCTTTCCCAGGCGCCATCGTAGGAAGACCTAGACCAGTGCTATCTTAGGAAAGACCTTGTCCAGAAGAACTTTACGAAACACCTCATCTAGTGCCATCGTTAGGAAAAACTAGCCAGGTGACATATTAGAGAAAACCAAGCCAGGTGCCATATTAGGTAAGACTTAGCCCAGTGCAGTACTAGGAAAGACCTTTCCCAATGGCACTTAAGACACGGCAACACTACTAAGACCACTAGGACGTCAGCCAATAACGTTCCTTTCTCCTTCACGTAGAGCCCCTATATATATATAGATTATAACAACCCTATGTGGGAGATCCTTTGTGAAACTGTGTCCTTAAAGCGGACAGACCTGGACACCTTACCCCGAGCGAGGATTCCTTAACGCCTCGTTGGAGGAGGCTCGAGACTCAAGCCGGGCAACAACGCAAATGAAGTTATATTATAATGAGTTTAAAGTCGCCAGCATTTCACATAACTTTGTTACCTGGACAAAGGCTAGCGTCCCTTTGCATATTACCTGTCTCAACAGCAACAGCTGGAGGCTATCTTGCAAGGTCTCTTGCAAAGAGGCCAACAGCTGGAGGCTATCTTGCAAGGTCTCTTGCAAAGAGGCCAACAGCTGGAGGCTATCTTGCAAGGTCTCTTGCAAAGAGGCCAACAGCTGGAGGCTATCTTGCAAGGTCTCTTGCAAAGAGGCCAACAGCAGGAGGCTATCTTGCAAGGTCTCTTGCAAAGAGGCCAACAGCTGGAGGCTATCTTGCAAGGTCTCTTGCAAAGAGGCCAACAGCTGGAGGCTATCTTGCAAAGTATTATTCTCTCCAGATAATTCTGTCTTGGATTGAATACTCGTCAATCTCTATATTTAGGAGACATTTGGTCTGTCTCTCGGTCAAACGTTGTTTGCCAGACACTTGCGGCCAGCATCACCCAACTTTGTAGGGGAAATGGTCTGCGGTATGGGACGGACACAGGACAAAGAAATCACGTTATTATGATTTCTTTGTGATCTGAAGGATGGGCGTAAGGGTGTGAATAACATTACCCGCAGGTTAAATATATATATATATATATATATATATATATATATATATATATATATATATATATATATATATATATATATATATATATATATTTCATTGAATATGACCGCATATTCTGTATTTATTATTTTCTGGTTTAGGGCTTCTATCCCTCTAACTATTTTCTTAGCATCAGGGCTTAATTGAAATAGGAGTTCTCCAAAACTCATTTTCGTACTTTTAAGGTGAAGAAAAGAAGTGAACGCGGAAATAAACGCTGCTATAAGAAGACACTTGGACCGTTGGTGTAATTCAGAACCTAGAACAGAAACCACAACACCCCCAATAAAATTATATTACAAATCAACCATGCACAGTGAACATATAAAAGAGGAAAGAATAATGAAAGAAATAATCCGTAAAGGAGTAAAAAGCACTACTCCTAACCAAAACATAAACCTGATAATATTCTACAAAACCAAGAAGACTTCCGAACTCCTTATCAAAAACAGCCCGAAGCCGACGGAGAACCCTCTACAGCAGTCAAGCGTTGTATACATGTACACTTGCCCCCACGAAGGATGTAACCTTCAATGTAAGTACATAGGTATGACGTCGACCAAGCTGACGAAGCGTTTGACATGCCATCTTCAATCTGGTGCCCCTAGGAATCACATGAGACAAGCCCATGACATTACTCTAACAAGAGAAATGTTGAACAAGAATACTTGCATAATAGACAAAACCCAAGATTCAAGAAGATTACAAATTCTTGAGGCAATTCACATAAGAATAGAGCGACCTACCATGAACACCCAAATCACGGAACTATTTACTCTACCCACCATGAGAGTAAGGACAAGACAAGAACATATCGATGCCAACACAGAAGACAATGTCCAACATAACAGGCCAATTACACTGGATTAATCTTTGTGTTTAGATAGGAGATGCCTCGTATGGGCCAATAAGCCTTCTGCAGCCCCCATGTTTATCCCTTATGTATCCCCCATGTTTTCACCTTCATTGTATTATCACCTGACCTAATGCGGGTATAAAATCAACTAGTATTTTAAGATCTGTTCACTTGAGAATGAACCATGGAGGTTCGAAACGTCGTGCAAATTATACAAATAAGTGTAATACACTCCATAGTAAATCACTTCTTTTCTTCACCTTAAAAGTACGAAAATGAGTTTTGGAGAACTCCTATTTCAATTAAGCCCTGATGCTAAGAAAATAGTTAGAGGGATAGAAGCCCTAAACCAGAAAATAATAAATACAGAATATGCGGTCATATTCAATGAAACATGTTTGAAAGAAAACCTGCTGCCAGTATACACCAATATATATATATATATATATATATATATATATATATATATATATATATATATATATATATATATATATATATATATATATATATATATATATATATATATATATATATATATATATATATGACAGTGTCAGACCACGAAGGAAGAATTGAAACAGGAATTTCCCTAAGTACTTTCGTATTTAATAATACATCTTCGGTAGGATCAAATACAGAAATACATCCTTCTGAAGATGTATTATTAAAAACAAAAGTAGTTAACGAAATTCCTGTTTCAATTCTTCCTTCGTGGTCGGACACTGTCACATTTTTCCTCACGTGTTAATTTTCCTGATTTGCCCATGGATGCGTTTTGCCAGGTCACTCCTTAATTCTCAAAGACTTATTTACCATGCTTCTGCACAGGCTTATATTCTTATTGGGTGAGGGGGTACAAAACAAGTTGATGAATGGCATAGCATAGGGGCTATTGTTAGGGTATTACATGCATCAGCATAAGCAGCTTATGTTCTGGGGTTTGCTTGTGTTTCTAAGACATGATGGGCTTGTGTGTGTATGTGTGTGTGTGTGTGTGTGTGTGTGTGTGTGTGTGTGTGTGTGTGTGTGTGTGTGTGTGTGTGTGTGTGTGTGTGTTTTGTGTGTGTGTGTTTTGTGTGTGTGTGTTTTGTGTGTGTGTGTGTGTGTGTGTGTGTGTATATGTGTGTGTGTGTGTGTGTGTGTGTATGTGTGTGTGTGTGTGTGTGTGTGTGTGTGTGTTTTGTGTGTGTGTGC
The DNA here is from genome assembly GCF_040958095.1 of Procambarus clarkii. Taxonomy (NCBI): domain Eukaryota; kingdom Metazoa; phylum Arthropoda; class Malacostraca; order Decapoda; family Cambaridae; genus Procambarus; species Procambarus clarkii. Next base: position 14,401,123 of record NC_091156.1, read on the forward strand.
ATGTTTTAGTATGTGTATAATGCAATGAAATGAATTCAAAACATTGATATCCAAAATCTATATCGACCTAAGTGAACAGGAAGCACTAATGTCTAAACGATATCAATCACAGTTATGTGCCCATCGTCATAAACAATGCTAGAATGACAGAGAGCATTTAGAACAGGGGGGGGGGCCCTGTGTCTCACATTTGGCCAATGTGTTATGCAGACCAACGTGAGAATGGAAGGCAATGAAATCAAAGGAGTCATATAGCGGCAGGAAAAAGTAGATCATGAACTAAGATGGAGTGGAAGCTTTACAGAAAAAAGAAATAGGTGGATTAATGAACAGAAGAGGAAATTGCACAATAAACGTAAACTATTATCAAGTTAATTTAAAAGAAATAAAGCAAAATGACACTCAGAACAATTGATATCGCGTACGTGACCAGAATGGGCGGGGTCGGAGTTGGCATAAATGAAACGAGTGCCATTTGACACAGTGCCAAAGCAACCCCCATGGCAAATCCTGTAATTTATTAATTCGACTCTGAATTAGTGTTATCCTTTCTTGCTATATTTTAAAGCATGATAAACTCATAGTACAACAGAATTTGATGCCAGTCATTCAGTATTTGGTTGTTGTCTCTGTTTTGCCATTTAACTTTAAATTAATATTATTATTATTATTATTATTATTATTATTATTATTATTATTATTATTATTATTATTATTATTATTATTATTAAATGTGAATTAATACATGATATTTGTACTTTACAAACTCTTTGTTTACAATGCAAGATTAATTTTATCAAATGTATTTGCTTCTGTTATTAAAATAAGTGAATTATAGATATTCATTGGATTACATTATACATTATTAAAGAGTAGAGCGTCATCATATAGTTTTCGGTGTCCTGGCATAGCACTCTCTTTTATGTATTTATTTAATGATTTGGTTAATTTAGTTATTGGAAGATATTTATTTTTACATACTCAGTCTCCAATTTTGAAAATTATTTTATACACTGCCGGGGAAAAAATGATGTAATGGCTTAGCTAGGTTATCCAATAATTTTTGTTCGAATTATTTCAGCGAATAACAAAGCTTTTAGCAATTTTGCTTCTTCAGTAATCTATCCTTATATAAAACCATTTCAATTATCACCCTCTGCAATAATCAACAAGTCGTAATGTCCGCTTCAATAATTTCCTTTTCGTAATCCTTTTTAAAAAGTTCCCCATTCAATAATCCCTAGTTTATAATTTGATTCCTCTTCAAAATCTCCCTTTTATAACGCCACCATGAAAATCCCATGATCTCCAATAATACATTCCTCCCATCTCTTTTCTAGACCATTCTACCCCCCTCCCTTTTATCCTACCCATTTCCATTAATTGCATCCCCTCCTATCCCCTTTATCTCGACCCCTCTCTTCCACCCCTTTTTCTTCACCACATGAATCCCTCCCCCCTCTTCTACACTTCTCCATCCCCCCTCACCCCCCCCCCCTCTCCCAACTTATTTCCCCCCACCTATCCAATTAAAAAAATATATTCGTTATCCTCGATTTGAAATTAATATACGTGGGATTCTCGATCCCAAACTATCACCGGGCCGCATTAACGATCCCAGTATGACTTTCATTGCATTTCTATGGCCTTGTTCCTTTGGCCATTCCTTCAGACGCTGTGGCAATATTTGTCATTTACAAAGACGATTATGAAAATTAATTCACGTTAGTTTAAAAGCAAAAAATCCCTTCAATATGTGTATGGCTGAGTGCGCGTGGATCACCTTGTTAATCCAATTAACTTAATGGGATTTCTCCCTTTGATTCCTTTCAGTTCGTGAAATTCACGCGACTCGTATTATTAGGGTATAGACCGAGATTTATCTCAGCTGGGCTTATTGGGGCTTCCATGTTGCGAAAGAGAGAGAGAGACAGAGACTTTCTCTTTCTCTCTCTCTCTCTCTCTCTCTCTCTCTCTCTCTCTCTCTCTCTCTCTCTCTCTCTCTCTCTCTCTCTCTCTCTCTCTCAAAATATCTCCAGCAATTCGTTTCTCCCTCTCCCTTTCTCTTGCATAGCGCTTCCCCCTTCAGCCATGTAGTTCCTGGACCTTCTCTTCCACCATTCCATCTTCTCTCACTCCCAGCCCAAGATAATTACACGTAAGCAGCTGTTAGGATGCTGGACCTCCTCTCGCTGCACTATAGGACTGCCTGCTCCTCCTACTACAGTCAATACCAATTATCTGCAATGGCCAGTTGCAGCAACAATTACGGGCATTCCGTTCAAGATCAATGAAATTCTCTGCTATCTCACCGGCCCCAGCGCTCTGAAGGAGCCCTTGTTAGCGTCGAGGAGTTGGTCTTGAGTGGTATCCGCCACAGACTTTGGCCTCAAGAATCAACAGGTTGGATAGTTGACTCCATTTGAGCATTTGCTCATGAGGACGAGGAGTGAATGAGAGATCATAAGGTTTCTGAGAGCTTTGTCTTTGAGCCTAAATAAGATCTTGGTTGGTTTAGGATCTGAAGTCAAGAATATGAGTTCTGGAAACAAAGAGCATTAAGTGATACTAAGTATTTTGTAATTTATTCTTATCGTATATTAAGTAGGCTCTTTTACATGCAACCAATTTAATTTCATTTACAGGATCACTGCATGTTTCACTGTCTATAAGCATTAATTTCTGCAGTGAACCCATCTTTTTTAGGTGAAGGTCACTCCTAGGGGTGACCAGCGTTCCTTAGGTAACAGTGACAACATATCTTCACTGCATTTCACTGCTGTTTGCACTACACTCGAAATTCCTCATCTATATAACTATCTTCACTTAATTCTGTTCTGGTCTCTGTGACCATTATCATCACCCGGCACCACTGGGTTCCTTCTCTCTCACCATCTTTCCCTTCATCATTGTCACTACTACTCACCCCTCTCCTTCACCACCTTTCATACCTTCTCTACTCTTCACCGCTATCCCTTCGTCACTGTAATGATCTTCAGTATACACGGTCTTCACCAGTAAATAAAATACGTTAGACAAAGTATCCCTCCTACGCCTCTTTCCCCCCTCTTCCTTCTTTTCCATCTCTCCCCACATACTGCCCCTCATTCAACCCCCTCCCTCAGACCATGCAACCCCCTCCCTCAGACCATGCACCCTGCAAAGTTTTGTGAGAATAGCTCAAAATGTCTTAATTACCCCTACTCTACTCCCACCTCTCTCCCAGTGTACTCCCTCTCTTATCTCTCTTCCCTATCTTGCTCTCTCAGCCTTCACCTTCCCTGCCGTTTATCACCTTAATTACCATTCACCAACTTCCCTACATTTAACACCCCCTAGCGCCGCCCCCCCCCCTACCCCCTAACCACCAAAGCTCCTCCCCCCGTATTGTTTTGTACACGGTACAGTTGTTTTGAACACGGTGCAGCTGTTTTGAACACCGTGCAGCTGTTTTGAACACAGTGCAGCTGTTTTGAACACGGTGCAGCTGTTTTGAACACGGTACAGCTGTTTTGATCACGGTGCAGCTGTTTTGATCACGGTGCAGCTGTTTTGAACACGGTGCAGCTGTTTTGAACACAGTGCAGCTGTTTTGAACACGGTGCAGCTGTTTTGAACACGGTGCAGCTGTTTTGAACACGACACAGCTGTTTTGAACACGACACAACTGTTTTGAACACGATGCAGCAGTTTTGAACACAGTGCAGCTGATTCACGAACAATTTATTGATGCATTTATTCGTCCAGAGATAACAAAATCATAATGCATTTGTGATTTGTTTAAAAATTGAAACATTTGTATTTAAAAGTCAGAGGCAATGCATGGCATGCGTCCACACATTCACTCTAATTCATTTCCAATATGGCTTGCTGTATCAATCGCTCGGTAGGGTATGCGGAATATTTTCCAAAATATGTTTTTATCCATAAAGGCACTTTGGCCACTACACTGATCTTTTATCATGTACTCAATGGAATCTTACATCAATAACGAGGACAATACTTGATTGATGGAAGATACATCAACAATGATTCGCGTATTTAGTGATTATTTATTCTAGTATTTTTTCTAGGCTAAGATCTCCTGCAAAAGCACTTTCAGGTAAAGTGCTAAAAAGTGTTTTAGTGCTGGCACTAAAACTATGTAGCCAATACCTGGCGAGGGAATCTGTTTACTGCTAGAAGAACAGAGGGCCCGGATCCGGAACAGAGGGCCCCGGATCCGGAACAGAGGCCCAAGATCCGGAACAGAGGGCCCCGGATCCGGAACAGAGGCCCAAGATCCGGAACAGAGGCCCCGGATCCTTAACAGAGGCCCCGGATCCTTAACACAGGCCCCGGATCCGGAACAGAGGGCCCCGGATCCGGAACAGAGGCCCAAGATCCGGAACAGAGGCCCCGGATCCGGAACAGAGGCCCCGGATCCGGAACATAGGCCCTGGATCCGGATCAGAGGCCCCGAATCCGGAACAGAGGGCCCCGGATCCGGAACAGAGGCCCAAGATCCGGAACAGAGGCCCCGGATCCGGAACAGAGGCCCCGGATCCGGAACAGAGGCCCCGGATCCGGAACATAGGCCCTGGATCCGGATCAGAGGCCCCGAATCCGGATCAGAGACCCCGGATCCGGAACAGAGGGCCCCGGATCCGGAACAGAGGCCCAAGATCCAGAACAGAGGCCCTGGATCCTTAACAGAGGCCCCGGATCCGGAACATAGGCCCTGGATCCGGATCAGAGGCCCCGAATCCGGAACAGAGGGCCCCGGATCCGGAACAGAGGCCCAAGATCCGGAATAGAGGCCCCGGATCCGGAACAGAGGGCCCCCGATCCGGATCAGAGGCCCCGGATCCGGAACAGAGGTCCCGGATCCGGAAAAAAACGCACCCTAGACGTTTCTTCCCTCCTAGAATTCCATCTCCAGGAGACCTGAGAAGTTAAACAACCTCCATAACTACGTAGGTTTCTCACGTCAAAATGTGTGAGTGCTTCGTTGAACATTGAACTAAGGTGAACATTGCCATCGCTGACCTAAGGAGATAATCAATAACTGAGAAAATAATACTCTTCTCTAACAAACAATCATTATGACCACCACATAAAACTCTTACATGCTTTCCAGGAGTGTGTGTAAAAATTGTGCCGATAATGGCTTATGAATGCATGTAACAAGGTCATTCAAGGACTGGGTCACTGTTTTGTAAGGCGCTTGAGCAATGATTTCTCGAAATGATCTATGTGGCATTATTGAGACTGATGGTGCCAGGTAGTGGTCAAGGGTGCAGAGTGGTGGTCATGGGTGCCAGTTGATGGTCATGGACGGTAGACCGACGGTCTCATTTCATGCAAGTCAGCGTTCAATCCCCGACAGTCTAAGTGGTTAAGCACCGTTCCTTTCCCCCTGTCCCATCCCAAATGTTTATCCTGACCCCTTCCAGGTGCTATATAGTAGTAATGGCCTGGTGCTTTTTCCTGATAATTCCATTTCCATCCCATCCCTTATATAACCTGTAAATTATTTATGATGTTACCACACTAATTTTGCGTTGGTAAATTCTCGTATACGTACAACTTTGTATTCAGAACGCATATATATTTTATACGTTCATGTGCATTTTATGCGTACATATATATTTTATATGTCCAGGTGTATATCATATGTTCATGTATATTTCATACATATATGTGTATTTAATACTCCAATGTGTATTTTATATGTCCATTTGTAATTTACACGTTCATGTGTATTTTATACACGATTTGTTTGTATGTGAATTAATCTCGACTCCCAGTGGCTGGAGTGATATCAACTAACGACTACCATTTTACCCGACCGTGATATAAAGTTAAATATTTAAAATATTTATGGTATATCAAGTAAGAATTAAAACTTCATAATCTCCCCGGCTTGGTGCTTTCTTTTGATATCTCCATACCTACCTACTCGAATCTCTGACCTCACATATGAATGATATCAGCCCTCTAGTAAGCATGTAGCAAATTGTAATATTGTTAATCTATAATTACAATTAGATGGTTGAATCATAGGTGCTATTTTTACCCACAATTATACATTGCCTCGCTAAGCTGTTTGAAGTCTCGTGAAGCTCTTTGATGCCTCTCATATTTCCACCAAAAAACAACATGACACCTACGGATTTTTCGCCCGAGTTCCTCGCTTTGATGGTGTGATGTTTTCCATTAAAAGGTGAAGCGGATAAAAAGAATAAATTGCACACACGAAATTCACTTTTCTTTCATCAGTTAATAAATTATTTAATTTTGTGAAATGTCCTTGTCTGTTACATTAATAACCTATTGGCCTGATATGTAATATGGATAAGTATCCAATTTGTTTCTTGTATATCTGCGATTCAGATCTCTGGCCTGTATTTCCATGTTAAAAGTATTATTATATTAGATGTAATCTTTCAAGTTTGTAGCTTATTTTTGTGTATTTTTATTCAATTTTTGTATTTTTTGCATCAGTTACAAAAATGTATGAGAATATTTATTGTTATGAATCAATTCTCAGAAAATAACATATAAATTAGGAGAAAACTGAATGGAAAAGAACGAAGCTAATGACCAACACAAATGTGAGCTATTAACTTGTTTTGGTGAATTTTAAAGTAACTTAAAAAAAACAGACATATTAGAACACTTAATCTTAGTTAAGTAATTCATTAGGTAGAGGAGGTTATGATCTAAGGTCCAGGTTATCTTGAGGTTATCTTGAGATGATTTCGGAGCTTTTCAGTGTCCCCTTGTTGAGTTGTTGTTGGCCCTAGGTTGACTCCTAACCAAGTAACGTAAGAGTATTAACAGGGAAAACCATAAATCAATACACACATATATATATATATATATATATATATATATATATATATATATATATATATATATATATGTGTGTGTGTGTGTGTGTGGTGGAAGAAAGGGAGAGAGAGAGAGAGAGAGAGAGAGAGAGAGAGAGAGAGAGAGAGAGAGAGAGAGAGAGAGAGAGAGAGAGAGAGAGAGAGAGAGAGAGAGAGAGGGAGGAGGAAGTGAATATAAGACCTGTTCATCTTAGCCAGACGTGTGCTCCTAGTAGGTCCTTTACATATACCAGTTCTTAGGAAGACGTGTTCTTGTAGCGGGGTTTCCTAGCAACGTCTTACCTTGTGGAGCTGCTCTTGTAGTGATAACTTATCACGCTGGCTCCTGGCAGGCGGTGTTCGTGTATTAACGGGTTAGCGAGATGGGTTTTCGCGTCTGATGTACATATATCGAGAACGTAGCGAAGTGAACACAGCGAAATGGGTCTTAGTGAACGTGTGATTTTAGTGATTTCCGTGGAAGTCTGCGCCACTTTCACGTGACTTAGCCTGATGGTGCACGGCCATGTTGGAAGCAGTTTGGAGTAGCGAGCGAGCGTAGCCACGCTTAAAGAGTGCGGTCTGATGCAGTGTATCAGCGAAGGCAACGTCATTAAAGTGAGCATCTGGGAGCAAATGGCCGCAGTAGCCACCAAGCCTCTGGTCGGAGCAGCTCAGGTTTAATTAAAGTAGGAGAGTAACCTCCAGTGTTGACTGTGAAAACAACACCCCGAGTGAATGCGATCAGCGTGGAGGTGGTCCTCCGACTCCCAGAGTGCGTGGAGGTGGTCCTCGGACTGCCAGAGTGCGTGGAGGTGGTCCTCCGACTCCCAGAGTGCGTGGAGGTAGTCCTCGGACTGCCAGAGTGCGTGGAGGTGGTCCTCCGACTGCCAGAGTGCGTGGAGGTGGTCCTACGACTGCCAGAGTGCGTCGAAGTGGTCCTCCGACTGCGAGAGAGCGTCTAGGTGGCCCACGGACTACCAGACAGCGTCTAGGTAGCCCACGGACTACCAGACAGCGTCTAGGTGGCCCACGGACTACCAGACAGCGTCTAGGTGGCCCACGGACTACCAGACAGCGTCTAGGTGGCCCACGGACTACCAGACAACATCTAGGTGGCCCACGGACTACCAGACATCATCTAGGTGGCCCACGGACTACCAGACATCATCTAGGTGGCCCACGGACTACCAGACATCATCTAGGGGGCCCACGGACTACCAGACAATATCTAGGTGGCCCACGGACTACCAGACAACATCTAGGTGGCCCACGGACTACCAGACATCATCTAGGTGGCCCACGGACTACCAGACAACATCTAGGGGGCCCACGGACTACCAGTCAACATCTAGAGGGCCCACGGGCTACCAGACAACATCTAGGGGACCCACGGACTACCAGTCAACATCTAGGGGGCCCACGGACTACCAGACAACATCTAGGGGGCCCACGGACTACCAGACAACATCTAGGAGGCCCCACGGACTACCAGACAACATCTAGGGGGCCCACGGACTACCAGACAACATCTAGGGGGCCCACGGACTATCAGACAGCGTCTAGGTGGCCCTCGGACTACCAGACAACATCTGGGGGGCCCACGGACTACCAGACAACATCTAGGGGGCCCTCGGACTACCAGACAACATCTAGGGGGCCCACGGACTACCAGACATCATCTAGGGGGCCCACGGACTACCAGACAACATCTAGGGGGCCCTCGGACTACCAGACAACATCTAGGGGGCCCACGGACTACCAGACATCATCTAGGGGGCTCACGGACTACCAGACAACATCTAGGAGGCCCACGGACTACCAGACAACATCTAGGTAGCCCACGGACTACCAGACAACATCTAGGTGGCCCTCGGACTACCAGACAGCGTCTAGGTGGCCCACGGACTACCAGACAGCGTCTAGGTGTCCCACGGACTTCCAGACAACATCTAGGGGGCCCACGGACTACCAGACAACATCTAGGGGACCCACGGACTACCAGACAACATCTAGGTGGCCCACGGACTTCCAGACAACATCTAGGGGGCCCACGGACTATTAGACAGCGTCTAGGTGGCCCACGGACTACAGACAACATCTAGGGGGCCCACGGACTACCAGACAACATCTAGTGGGCCCACGGACTACCAGATTGCTGAGTGGACAACGCTAGGAGGTCGTAGTCCTAAGGGCACGGGTTCGATTCCCGGCGGAGGCGGAAACAAATGTGGAGAGTTTGTTTCACCCTGAAGCCCCTGTTTACCTAGCAGTAAATATGTTCCTGGGAGTTAGACAGTTCCTACGGGCTGCTTCCTGGGTGTGTACTCACCTATTTGTGCTTGTGGGGGTTAAGCTTTGGGTCTTTGATCCCGCCTCTCAACTGTCAATCAACTGTGTGTGTGTGTTTGTGTGTGTGTGTGTGTGTGTGTGTGTGTGTGTGTGTGTGTGTGTGTGTGTACTCACCTAATTGTACTCACCTAATTGTGTTTGCGGGGGTTGAGCTCTGGCTCTTTGGTCCCGCCTCTCAACCGTCAATCAACTGGTGTACAGATTCCTGAGCCTATTGGGCTCTATCATATCTACATTTGAAACTGTGAATGGAGTCAGCCTCCACCACATCACTTCCTAATGCATTCCATTTGCTAACTACTCTGACACTGAAAAAGTTCTTTCTAACGTCTCTGTGGCTCATTTGGGTACTCAGCTTCCACCTGTGTCCCCTTGTTCGCGTCCCACCAGTGTTGAAAAGTTCATCCTTATTTACCCGGTCGATTCCCCTGAGGATTTTGTAGGTTGTGATCATGTCCCCCCTTACTCTTCTGTCTTCCAGTGTCGTGAGGTGCATTTCCCGTAGCCTTTCCTCATAACTCATGCCTCTTAGTTCTGGGACTAGTCTAGTAGCATACCTTTGGACTTTTTCCAGCTTCGTCTTGTGCTTGACCAGGTACGGGCTCCATGCTGGGGCCGCATACTCCAGGATTGGTCTTACATATGTGGTGTACAAGATTCTGAATGATTCCTTACACAGGTTCCTGAACGCCGTTCTGATGTTAGCCAGCCTCGCATATGCCGCAGACGTTATTCTCTTTATGTGGGCTTCAGGAGACAGGTTTGGTGTGATATCAACTCCTAGATCTTTCTCTCTGTCTGTTTCATTAAGTACTTCATCTCCTATTCTGTATCCTGTGCCTGGCCTCCTGTTTCCACTGCCTAGTTTCATTACTTTGCATTTACTCGGGTTGAACTTCAACAGCCATTTGTTGGACCATTCACTCAGTCTATCCAGGTCATCTTGTAGCCTCCTACTATCATCCTCTGTTTCAATCCTCCTCATAATTTTTGCATCGTCGGCAAACATTGAGAGGAACGAATCTATACCCTCTGGGAGATCATTTACATATACCAGAAACAGTATAGGTCCAAGGACTGACCCCTGCGGGACTCCACTTGTGACGTCTCGCCAATCTGAGACCTCACCCCTCACACAGACTCGTTGTCTCCTGTTGCTTAGGTATTCCTCTATCCACCGGAGTACCTTCCCTCTCACTCCAGCCTGCATCTCCAACTTTCGCACTAGCCTCTTGTGTGGCACTGTATCAAAGGCTTTCTGACAATCCAAAAATATGCAGTCTGCCCACCCTTCTCTTTCTTGCCTTATTTTTGTTGCCTGGTCGTAGAATTCAAGTAACCCTGTGAGGCAGGACCTGCCATCCCTGAACCCATGTTGATGCTGTGTTACAAAGTTCCTTCGCTCCAGATGCTCCACTAGTTTTTTTCGCACAATCTTCTCCATCAGCTTGCATGGTATGCAGGTTAGGGACACTGGCCTGTAGTTCAGTGCCTCCTGTCTATCCCCTTTCTTGTATATCGGGACTACGTTAGCTGCTTTCCAAATATCTGGCAGTTCCCCTGTTGCCAGTGATTTGTTATACACTATGGAGAGTGGTAGGCTCAGTTCTCTTGCTCCTTCCTTTAGAACCCAAGGGGAGATTCCATCTGGGCCTATAGCCTTCGTCACGTCCAACTCTAGTAAACACTTCCTTACTTCCCCACTGGTAATCTCAAACTCTTCCAGTGGTTCCTGGTTAGCTATTCCCTCACTTACCTCTGGAATTTCTCCTTGTTCTAAGGTGAAGACCTCCTGGAATTTCTTATTCAATTCCTCACACACTTCCTTGTCATTTGTAGTGAATCCTTCCGCCCCTATCCTTAATCTCATAACCTGTTCCTTTACTGTTGTTTTTCTCCTAATGTGGCTATGCAACAATTTAGGCTGAGTCTTTGCCTTGCTTGCGATGTCATTTTCGTATTGTCTTTCTGCCTCTCTTCTCATCCTGACATATTCATTCCTGGCATTCTGGTATCTTTCTCTGCTCTCCAGTGTCCTGTTATTCCTATAGTTTCTCCATGCCCTTTTACTTTGCTGCTTAGCTAGCCTACATCTTTGATTAAACCATGGGTTTCTCATCTTCATTTCTCTGTTTTCCTTTTGGACTGGGACAAACTTGTTTGCTGCGTCCTTGCACTTCTGCGTGATGTAATCCATCATATCTTGGGCCGTCTTTCCCCTGAGCTCTGTTTCCCATGCTATATCTGTTAGGAATTTTCTTATCCCCTCATAGTTTCCCTTTCGGTATGCTAACCTTTTGGTTTCGGTATCCCTCCTCGAGTTCAATAACCCTTCTTCAATCAAGTACTCAAACACCAGTACACTGTGGTCGCTCATTCCTACTGGGTCCTCAAAACCGATTTCTCTTGTGTGTGTTTCTCTTGTGTGTGTGTGTGTGTGTGTGTGTGTGTGTGTGTACTCACCTAGTTGTATTCACCTAGTTGTGTTTGCGGGGGTTGAGCTCTGGCTCTTTGGTCCCGCCTCTCAACCGTCAATCAACTGGTGTACAGATTCCTGAGCCTATTGGGCTCTATCATATCTACACTTGAAACTGTGTATGGAGTCAGCCTCCACCACATCACTTCCTAATGCATTCCATTTGTCAACCACTCTGACACTAAAAAAGTTCTTTCTAATATCTCTGTGGCTCATCTGGGCACTCAGTTTCCACCTGTGTCCCCTTGTGCGTGTTCCCCTTGTGTTAAATAGACTGTCTTTATCTACCCTATCAATTCCCTTCAGAATCTTGAATGTGGTGATCATGTCCCCCCTAACTCTTCTGTCTTCCAGCGAAGTGAGGTTTAATTCCCGTAGTCTCTCCTCGTAGCTCATACCTCTCAGCTCGGGAACTAGTCTGGTGGCAAATCTTTGAACCTTTTCCAGTTTAGTCTTATGCTTGACTAGATATGGACTCCATGCTGGGGCTGCATACTCCAGGACTGGCCTGACATATGTGGTATACAATGATGCAATGATGTGTGTGTGTGTGTGTGTGTGTGTGTGTGTGTGTGTGTGTGTGTGTGTGTGTGTGTGTGTGTGTGTGTGTGTGTGTGTGTGTGTGTGTGAAAAAAGTGGATTGATTTACAGTTGAGAGGCGAGCCGAATGAGTCAGAGCTCAACCCCAACAAGCACAAATAGGTGAACTAGGTGAATACACACACACACACACACACACACACACACACACACACACACACACACACACACACACACACACACACACACACACACACACACACACACAGGCTGGTACAATCCTACACTGTGCCTTACACGCCTTTCACCAGCCAGTCTAACGCTCCGAGCTAGAATAATCGCTAAGAATTTACCGCGTCAAGGAACTTTTCATAAGCTTTCGGGATATTGTTTCGTAAATCACCGTTGCCAAGCTGACTTAGCACCCGAGATGTATTCTGCGTCTCGCGGGGATCGAGAGAAGACAGATTACTCTGACTTGATAAGGCTGCCTCGTTTCTCAACGTCTTAGATCGGAAGCTTTCCCCAAGTCCCTTCGTGAGAGCTTTCCTGTTATGATAGCCACGATCATTCGTGCGGGGAGAATTCTTCATACGATAGCAGCGGGTGCCAACACATGACTCTCTTTGCTGTGTGTGGTGGTGGTGGTGATGGTGTGGTGGTTGGTGTTGTGGTGGTGGTGGTGGTGGTGTGGTGGTGTGGTGGTGGTGGTGTGGTGGTGATGGTGATGGTGTGGTGGTATTGTGGTGGTGGTGTGATGGTAGTGGTGTGGTGGTGGTGGTGGTGTGGTGGTGGTGGTGGTTGTGATGGTGTGGTGGTGGTGGTGATAGTGATGGTGGTGGCGGTGGTAGTGGTGATGATGGTGTTCTTGGTGGTGGTGTTGGTGGTGGTGGTCAGTGTTACTGGTGGTGTTGCTAGTTTAGTGGAGGGGGTGTCAATGGAGTGGTGGTTGGCGTCGTTAGTGACGATATACTAGTCCTCGTATTTAGTCATGAGTGAGTTGGTTATCTCACTGATGGAAGCCTTAATGGCTTGGCAATATTGATGCAAACCTCACTCGTAGCGGTGTTAATAGCCGGGGTGGGGGTAGCCCTTCCATTTGCAATGATTTTAGTAGTGCTAGTAGTACTAGTAGTAGTGCTAGTAGTACTAGTAGTAGTAATAGTTTGTTGTTGTTGTTAGTGGTAATTATTTTGATACATTGTGTTCCTAACACTGTTTTGATAAATTATTTGAAAAATACAAAGTCAAAAAAGTTTGATATGAGTTCTAATACATACACAATACTACAGCATAAAAAAACACACAATATACCGCAAAGATAATTATAGAATCATAGTCAGCATTGTCAAAAAAAAAAAATACAATTCCTACCACCCCGGGAAGATGAATACAAGTTAAAAAAAATGTAATTAGAGATAAATAGTATTTTTTCATCACACAATCTTGTATACAAGATGCTTATTTTCAAGAATATTTTGTGATTTTTTTTTCATAGTATGTTTCATCATATGTTTATTTAAAGCTGGATTTCAAATAGGTTTCTAAATACATATGATTTTATGCCTGTAAATACACTATATATATATATATATATATATATATATATATATATATATATATATATATATATATATATATATATATATATATATATATATATATACATAGTTTCGGTTGGTGGTTGACCAAAATCACTCGTTCAAGCCCTCAGTACAACACATTATGATCGTCAGACACTGCTCCATTAACAGTGAAACGCCCCTGAAGATCACACCCCCCCCCCTAACAGTGAGACGCCCCTGAAGATCACACCCCACTAACAGTGAGACGCCCCTGAAGATCACACCCTCCATTAACAGTGAGACGCCCCTGAAGATCACCCCCCATTAACAGTGAGGCGCCCCTGAAGATCACCCTCCCCCCATTAACAGTGAGACACCCCTGAAGATCACCCCCCCCCCCATTAACAGTGAGACGCCCCTGAAGATCACCCCCCCCCCAATTAACAGTGAGACGCCCCTGAAGATCACACCCCCCTATTAACAGTGAGACGCCCCTGAAGATCACCCCACCCCCATTAACAGTGAGACGCCCCTGAAGATCACCCCCCATTAACAGTGAGACGCCCCTGAAGATCACACCCCCCCATTAACAGTGAAACGCCCCTGAAGATCACACCCCCATTAACAGTGACACGCCCCGGAAGATCACACCCTCCATTAACAGTGAGACGCCCCTGAAGATCACCCCCATTAACAGTGAGACGCCCCTGAAGATCACCCCCCATTAACAGTGAGACGCCCCTGAAGATCACACCCCCCATTAACAGTGAGACGCCCCTGAAGATCACACCCCCATTAACAGTGAGACGCCCCTGAAGATCACCCCCCATTAACAGTGAGACGCCCCTGAAGATCACCCCCTCCATTAACAGTGAGACGCCCCTGAAGATCACACCTCCATTAACAGTGAGACGCCCCTGAAGATCACCCCCCCCCCATTAACAGTGAGACGGTCTTGAAGATCACCCCCCCATTAACAGTGAGACGCCCCTGAAGATCACCCCCCCATTAACAGTGAGACGCCCCTGAAGATCACCCCCCCATTAACAGTGAGACGCCCCTGAAGATCACCCCCTCCATTAACAGTGAGACGCCCCTGAAGATCACACCCTCCATTAACAGTGAGACGCCCCTGAAGATCACACTCCCATTAACAGTGAGACGCCCCTGAAGATCACACCCCACTAACAGTGAGACGCCCCTGAAGATCACACACCTCCCCATTAACAGTGAGACGCCCCTGAAGATCACACACCCCATTAACAGTGAGACGCCCCTGAAGATCACACCCCCATTAACAGTGAGATGCCCCAGAAGATCACCCCCATTAACAGTGAGACGCCCCTGAAGATCACCCCCATTAACAGTGAAACACCCCTGAAGATCACACCCATTAACAGTGACACGCCCCGGAAGATCACACCCATTAACAGTGACACGCCCCTGAAGATCACACCCATTAACAGTGACACGCCCCTGAAGATCACACCCATTAACACTGAGACGCCCCTGAAGATCACACCCATTAACACTGAGACGCCCCTGAAGATCACACCCATTAACACTGAGACGCCCCTGAAGATCACACCCATTAACAGTGAGACGCCCCTGAAGATCACACCCATTAACAGTGACACGCCCCTGAAGATCACACCCATTAACACTGAGACGCCCCTGAAGATCACACCCATTAACAGTGACACGCCCCGGAAGATCACACCCATTAACACTGAGACGCCCCGGAAGATCACACCCATTAACAGTGACACGCCCCGGAAGATCACACCCATTAACAGTGACACGCCCCTGAAGATCACACCCATTAACAGTGACACGCCCCGGAAGATCACACCCATTAACACTGAGACGCCCCTGAAGATCACCCGCTCTCATTATAAGCTCTTGAAGCGGGGCGTTATTGTAATAACCTTCCATATCGACTTACTAATGAGAGAATTAACCTGCAATTCCTTTGGTCCGGAACTTTATAATTGTCTCAACTGTAGACCATAATTACCAACTTTCTGGGAGAAGTTGACCAACTTTGTCGCTGTCTTCGTGGCTGTTACGGTAATTAGTGAGTGTGTACATCCTCCCCTCCTCCCCCCCCCTACCTTCCCCCTTTGCCACCTTGGGAGTGTTGCTAGGAGGAGAAGTGAGGGGTGAGGGGAAGACGTGAGGGGGAAGTAGGAAGGGAAGCGTGAGCTGAGACGTAAAGAAAAGTGGTGACGGAAAAGTGGAATGTTCTGGGAAAAGGGAAGGAAGGGGACAGAGAAAACGTGAGGGATAGAGGGGAAGTGTGAGGGGGATAGATATAGAGTGGAAGCGTGAGGAAGATTACGGGAAATTTGGTCTCGCCTCCGTTGAGAGGCGGGACCAAAGAGCCGAAGCTCAACCCCTGCAAGCACAACTAGGTGAGTACAAGGATGTTGGAGAGATACAGGGTAGAAGCGATGGTTAGAGAAGTGTGGATAAGTAGGAGAGGAGAATTTTAAGGAATAAGAAGGGGGTCGAAATGTGACGGGAAGATGTACAAGGGAGAAGACAAAACCGCTGAGGATAAAGAAGTATCAATAGAAAGAATAAAGGAAAGGAAACAATGAGAAATTAGCATGACTGCTGCTTGCCCCTTCCTTTGACGACCTGAGAAATTAGTGGAATAAAGTATGGAATAAGTTTGGAATAAGTATGAAATTAGTATGGAATAAGTGCCCCATCTTAGGCGGTCAAGGAAGATAGTAAGTATGAACAGGACCTGAAACCCCATCTCTGGCACTGATTGGTTAACACCGTGTTCGTAGTCCTAAGGAGCAGGGTTCGATTCCAGGCCAAGGATGAAACCCACAAACACTGAGCCGAGCGGACAGCTCTATGGGGCTGTAGTACTAGATGTCCGGGTTCAATTCTCAGGCTCCTAAGCAGGAAAAAATGGGTAGAGTTTCCTTCACTCGACGCCTGTGTTAACCTAGCACAAACAAATAGGTACCTCGGTGTTAGGCAGTTGCTGCATCCTGGGGATGAGTGTGTGTTCTCATCTACTTGTTCTCACCTATTTGTGCCTGCAGGATCGAGCATCGATTCTTGGATCCCGCCTTTCTAGCCATCGGTTGTTTACAGCAATGACTCCTGTCCCATTTCCCTATCATATCTAGTTTTAAAATTATGAATAAAGTTTGCTGTCACAACCTGTTCCTTAAGTGCATTCCTTTTCTCCACTACTCTAGCGCTAAAAAAAACTTCCTAACATCTCTGTGACTCATCTGAGTTTCCAGCTTCCAGCCATGTCCCCTCGTTCTGTAATAGAAATAGACGAAATGTTCCGTGTGAACATTTTATCTATTTCCATTTTGACAATTCCCCTGAGTATTTTAGGCGTTCCAATAATATTCCACCCTCTCTCCCTTCTTTTTTCTAGTGTCGTAAGGTTGAGTTCCTTCAGGCGCTAACTCTAGGACGAGCCTCGTCGCATACTTCAGAACCATTTCCAGTTTCCTTATGTGTTCCTTCATGTGGAGACTCCATGATGGCGCGGCATTCTCTAAGACTGGTCTCACGTAGGCAGTGTAAAGCGCCCTAAAAGCCTCCTCACTTTGGTTTCTGAATGATGTTCTAACTTTTGCCAGTACAGAGTACGCTGCTGTCGTTATCCTATTTATATGTGCCTCAGGAGCTAGCTCAGGTGTTACGTCCACCCCCAGGCCTCTTTCTCAAATCGTCACAGGTAGGCAGTTCCCCTTCATTGTGTACTGTCCCTTTGGTCTCCTATCACCTGATCCCATTTCCATAACTTTACCTTTGTTCGTGTTGAACTCCAGTAGTTATTTCTCTGACCAGTTCTGCAACCTGTTCAGGTCCTCTTGGAGGATCCTACAATCCTCATCTGTCACAACTCTTCTCATTAATTTTCCGTCAACCGCGAACATATTAATTTTCCGTCAACCGCGAACATTGACATGTGTGTGTGTGTGTATGTGTATGTGTGTGTGTGTGTGTGTGTGTGTGTGTGTGTGTGTGTGTGTGTGTGTGTGTGTGTGTGTGTGTGTGTGTGTGTGTGTGTGTAAGATATGATACTGGAAAAAAGTTCGGGAGAGAAAACATTAGACAACCGACGGTTAGAAAGGCGGGGTCCAAGAGCTAATAGCTGGATCGTGTAGGCACAAAATGTAAAACAAATAGTAAACACACACACACACACACACACACACACACACACACACACACACACACACACACACACACACACACACACACACACACACACACACACACTCACACAGTTACAAACACACACATCATAAGCTTTGGCGTCGTGGTTTATATAATGCTTTTATGTGGCTCCTTATTAAATACTTTTGTAAAACTTAACCGCACGCTCTGATGATGGTGTCTTTTAAATATATTTAAAAAAATAGTTTACGATATACATAAGAGAGAGAATTCTAATAAATATGACGTATATAAATTTTGGAATGCAAAATAAGTTGTGTACATTTCTGAGATGAAGAGAGAAAGACAGAATTAGAGTACATGGATCTGCATGAAAGTAATTGGGAGTATATAGAGGTACACGTGAATTACACAGAGAGAGAGAGAGAGAGAGAGAGAGAGAGAGAGAGAGAGAGAGAGAGAGAGAGACAGACAGACAGACAAACAGACATGAGAGCTACATACACCCAATAGTTTGTTTTTTAACCTAAAATAACAATTCGCTCTCTGTAGTTGCCCAGTTTTGACGCATGTAACAAGTGGCCCATCAGGAATAATCAAACAATTAGTCGACTTAATTAATTTACCACCTAAAATAAAACTAGGCAGACAACCCCATCGCACTTAGAATGGAGATTTTCCTGGGCGAATTTCCTCCACAACAACACATTCAATTGCACCTTTGAATGTCCTGCCGAGTGTTGGAATCAGTAGGATGGTTACTTGATGTTAAGTGACGCCACTGATTGGGAAATAGGATTGTCTCTTCACTAGATTACCACAACACACCATAAGCCACATAAATGATCAATAGAGTTTGTACATAAAGCCGGTGACCCGTTTAATATGACATTGATGGCACCGTCGCTCCCAAATACCGTGAAAAGATGAGTGAGTTTCCATTATAGTGTGAACACCCAGTGAGAGTGTTGTTATCTTTTAACAATTGGTTATTATTTTGGTTATGTTATTTTTACATTTTCTGTGATCCCTCCAGAGCACACTGTTACAGGTGCTCATTTGACAGGACACTCCAACCACTTGGGCTGGACGGTAGAGCGACGGTCTCGCTTCATGCAGGTCGGCGTTTAATTCCCCGACCGTCCAAGTGGTTGGGCACCATTCCTTCCTTCCCCCCCCCCCCCCGTCTCATCCGAAATCATCCTTATCCTCACCCCTTCCCAGTACTATATAGTCGTAATGGCTTGGCGCTTTCTCCTGATAATTCACTTCGATAGGAGACTGTTCTGTGCTTACCACCTCTCCTCCTGCCAGCAAATTTTCGAATTCTACAGTTTACACCCAGTTCAACAGTTTACTTCCTGTTCTGGGGCCAGATTCACGAAGCAGTTACGCTAGAACTTACGAACCTGTCCATCTTTTCTCAATCTTTGGCGCCTTTGTTTACAATTATTAAACAGTTAATGAGCTTCGAAGCACCAGGAGGCTGTTTATAACAATAACAACAGTTGATTGGCAAGTTTTCATGCTTGTAAACTGTTGAATAAATGTAACCAAAGCCGTCAAAGATTGAGGAAACATGTACACGTTCGTAAGTGCTTGCGTAACTGCTTCGTGAATGTGGCCCCCTGGAGTTTACAGCACGCTCTTTGTTGACAATGTTCTATCGTGGCTTTATACAGAGGCATGCCGAGGCTGCCAGCATGGTGAGGAATGCTGCAGAATGGGGGATAATATTAAGCTATTTATCCCAAGAGCCATCAAGTGTTTTCCTTCTCTCACACACGAGGAGCGATCATCCCTGCCAGAAACACTCGACCACCTCACCTGTTGTGGCCAGTAGAGCGAGTAACCAGACACCTCACTGGCCTATGTTTGTGTCTAGGACTTACCGGAGCCAGTGGCACAATGCACCCCTTCCTTACACCGCAGATCCGTATTACCTGGTTGATGGGGGTTCTGGGAGTTCTTCCACTCCCCAAACCCGGCCCGAGGCCAGGCTTGACGTGTGAGAGCTTGTGCCAACAGACTGTGTCTTGGAGCGGCCCGCAGGCCTACATATCCACCACAACCCGGTTGGTCCGGCGCTTCCTGAGCCTCACGCTGGCTCACCTTACCTGAAGTGAGCCAGATATTAGCGTGACTTGTTGTGTTTGAGCGTCATCACACTTCTCTCCTCACTACGTTACCATTCACACTCACTACTAACTGTGCACAAACTACCACCACCACCACACTCTTTCCTGACACTAGCACCGTCACTCTGACGCCAGCGTTATCAACAAACATTAGGGGCCACAGATCTTTTTACCTCGACCCGATTATATTTTGTCAAGAAATAAATATTACTGATCTCGACTCTAACACGCGGCTACAACCTCACTTAGTACCCAATATGATTGTAACCTAACACTATTTAAAGTACTGATTCATAAACAAATGATATTTAACAGATTAATACCTAGGATCAGGCCTCAAGATTAACTGATGAAGGATAATTACTCTTAGCTTGTGTAATTTCATCTTTTCTCCCCATCCTATCCCAGATCCTTATCCTGATCCCTTCCCAATGCTATATAGTCGTAATGGCTTGGTGCTTTCTCCTCATAGTTCCCTTCCCGTGTGTAATTTCATTTATTATTTTCACAAATCACTTATGCTAAGCAACTGTTATTTAGACCCAACCAAACATCAGAGATAATCCTATTGAAGCTTATATATAGGTAAAAGAGAGAGAAAGAGATTGGAAGAAAGAGAGAGAGAGGAAGAGAGAGAGAAAGAGAAAAAGAGAGAGAGAGAGAGAGAGAGAGAGAGAGAGAGAGAGAGAGAGAGAGAGAGAGAGAGAGAGAGAGAGAGAGAGAGAGAGAGAGAGAGAGAGAGAGAGAGAGAGAGAGAGAGAGAGAAGAAGAAGAAAATAGGTCCAAGATTTTTATGAAAGCGCAATTAAGACGGAGGAAGATGGGATCCTTCCTACCCTCCAACATACAATTATTCCCGGGTCGCTGGACTAGTGGTAAGCCCAGCAGACATAAATTCGCGTCGCTCGTCCTCCACTACGTTTCGGTAGTGAAAAAGAGAGCGTTCAAAAGCAGCGCTGGAGCCAGACAGTAAGAGGCATTATACTCATCAACCTACCTGTCTAAATATCAGTATATTTATCATATGCACGTCGCAGAACACTTTTGAGTTAACTCCGAGTCACAGCTCATCAACAAATCCGTGGTTAACAGAGAGCAAAACACACGGGAGGGTTACTCGGTGTTCATTGGGGAATAGTTTCTGGGGACAATTCGATGAATGTTTACATCTGCATTAATGCAACATATACAGTAGTAAAAGAAAAACTAAGGGGGTGATAGACCTTGTAGAACTTTACTGACTCACAGCTCGTGATGAGGTACCTGGGAGAGGTGAAGCCAGATATGTGAGGGTGAAGTGAGGTCACGAGGGTGAGGGATGGATGAGATCAGGGAGTTAGTGGGTGAAGATTAGTGAGGTGAGTCAGTTGTATTACACAACTAGACTTTGGAACGAGAATACTCATGAGTCTCTCAAATCCTTACCCCACTGTGACCTGGGTACACACTACACCTTATATAGACTTCGGAACGAGAATACTCATGAGTCTCTTAAATCCTTACCCCACTGTGACCTGGGTACACACTACACCTTATATAGACTTCGGAACGAGAATACTCATGAGTCTCTTAAATCCTTACCCCACTGTGACCTGGGTACACACTACACCTTATATAGACTTCGGAACGAGAATACTCATGAGTCTCTTAAATCCTTACCCCACTGTGACCTGGGTACACACTACACCTTATATAGACTTCGGAACGAGAATACTCATGAGTCTCTCAAATCCTTACCCCACTGTGACCTGGGTACACACTACACCTTATATAGACTTCGGAACGAGAATACTCATGAGTCTCTCAAATCCTTACCCCACTGTGACCTGGGTACACACTACACCTTATATACAAATAATATTGAATTAATGGATTGAATAACTAAGGAATCAAGAAAACATTTTCATGAAAACGTCAGTATAATATTATGAGTATTACAACAATAACCAATTTACATACGAGACTATTGGGCTTGGTTAAGGGTACAATTATACAGAACCGATCCTTACCCTCCACTAATTACTTCCTCAACACTGTTATAAAGACCTATTACTGCAATATTATATGTTACGACCACAGCTAAGTTTACCCGGAGCCTCCAAAACTCCCTGCTCTCAAAACATATAATTTAATAAATAATAAATGCCAGATTTAAGTCTTCCTACTATAAGAACAAAGACTAAACTTACCACAGTCTTACACATCTAACCAGGTCCTAAGAACTCCACCAGCCGACTTACTTGTGGTCGTTAGCCACACCCAACGACCATATCCCTCCTCCTTCTAACCAGGAATACCAATATTCACCCGGGCTGTATGTGTCTCGAACCTTGGACCCCACGAGTGTGAGGTCGTAGCACTATCAACTAAGCTATGAGTAGTCTTAAAAGGAAAGTTCTCAGACGCAGCATCCTGTTGCACAGTGGAATTTTCAGCTTTATAATAAGCCAAGTAATTCCTCAGAGCTTCAATAGTAGTAGTCATAGAAAGTTGAACATTTCACTATGCAGCACGATGCTGCTTCTGGAAACTTTCCTGTTAAGACTACTCATAGCCTAGTTGATAGTGCTACGACCTTACACTCGTGGGGTCCAGGGTTCGAGACCCATACAGCCCAGGTGAATGGAATGTTTACTTCCACGGAAGGTTGGATGACAATTTATAGGACTACCAATACTCCCAACTGAACACAATAATGCTGCTCCTGCCATAGTTTCTATCAACACAGCCAAATGAACTGGAATTAACTCAATATTATATCATTATGGTACATATAGTACTTAAGAAACAGGTAACAAAGAAATAACAGTAACAGTGTTCCCGAATAAGATATAAAAATAAAAATAGGGGGAGAGGGAAGGTAAAATTGGGAGTTACCACTCGCCAACATGTAACACACTCAATAACTTAGAAGTATACAACATTATGCAATGTTGTGCAACATTATGCAATGTTGTACAACATACAGCAGTCCTCATCTTATTCCCAGACATTACTGTATCTTTCTCTAGTACTACAGGTCGGTATATCAGGGGTATACAATATAATAAAGTTATCACCAGTATCTGTAGATATTAATGCTAAGAGGCTGACATTTGCCCTTCCTTATATGTGATGGTAGATGGAGGTAGCTTTCGGGACCTGGGCCCCCTGTTCTCTCCCTCTCTCTCTCCCTTCTCACCCCATATCTCTGCTCCGTCTCCCTCCTCTCTATGCTTTTTTTCATCTTTCCCTTATCCCCTTTCCCCTCTATTATTCTGTCTGTCTGTCCGCATGTCTCTCGCTCTTTTTCACACTCTTTCTTTGTTTCTGTCTTTATCTCTCTGTGTCTGTCTGTCTGTCTGTCTGTCTGTCTGTCTGTCTGTCTGTCTGTCTGTCTGTCTGTCTGTCTGTCTGTCTGTCTGTCTATCTCTCTCTCTCTCTCCCTTCCTCTCTCTATTTTTTTAAACTAAGACTAGGGTTCATAAGGGATGTCAAATAACAGGATTAGTGAAACTGCAAGCAAGAGCTGTTATCCTACCTCAGCTCCTCTGAAGCATGCTCCTAGAAACTCATTTATTTCATGAGAATGTACTTTGAAACTATCTCATAGAGAACTATGAACTATCATATAAGGAACCTGGTGAAACTGGTGCCTCAATTGGTGCCAGCGTTTCACAGAGTTATCTTGAGGTTATCTTGAGATGATTTCGGGGCTTAGTGTCCCCGCGGCCCGGTCTTCAACCAGGCCTCAACCCCCAGCAAGCAGCCCGTGACAGCTGACTAATTCCCAGGTACCTATTTACTGCAATTAACAGGGGCATCAGAGTGAAAGAAACTCTCCCCATTATTTCTCACCGGCGCCCGGGATCGAACCCGGGACCACAGGATCACGCGTCCAGTGTTCTGTCCGCTCAGCCACCGGCTCCCTAGCCACGGTACTTAAAGTCATATAGCCTCACTCTTGTTGTTGTTGTTAAAGATTCGATACCTGGAACGAGGTTCCAAGTAGCACGGGCTATGGTGAGCCCGTAGTGGCCTCACTCTACCCCATAGTTAACGTACGCTGTTGTGGCCCCTCATGCCCTCCTCGGACTGCTACACGTGACGGCATCACATACTCGGCCAACAGTAAGTCGTGACCAAGAATTCTTAACAGCCTCTTCACAACACACGGAATGACGCGAAGGTCGAAGGCCATTGATGAACACTTGAATGGACTCCCCCGTTGTTCTGTCAATGTTTCTGTTCTTCAGTTTTATTGTTGTTTTGTTATTTTGGGATTTCCCTTAAACTAGCAAATACACTAGAATAGATTGTGTATTTATGTACAGTGTAATGGTCTATTATGTACAGTGTAATGGTCTATTATATATAGTGTGATGGTCTATTATGTATAGTGTGATGGTCTATTATGTATAGTGTGATGGTCTATTATGTACAGTGGGATGGTCTATTATGTATAGTGTGATGGTCTATTATGTATAGTGTGATGGTCTATTATGTACAGTGTGATGGTCTATTATGTACAGTGTGATGGTCTATTATGTAGAGTGTAATGGTCTATTATGTATAGTGTGATGGTCTATTATGTAGTGTAATGGTCTGTTATATACAGTGTAATGGTCTATTATATACAGTGTAATGGTCTATTATATACAGTGTAATGGTCTATTATGTATAGTGTGATGGTCTATTATGTATAGTGTGATGGTCTATTATGTACAGTGTGATGGTCTATTATATACAGTACAATGGTCTATTATGTACAATGTAATGGTCTATTATGTAGTGTAATGGTCTGTTATATACAGTGTAATGGTCTATTATATACAGTGTAATGGTCTATTATGTACAGTGTAATGGTCTTTTATATATAGTGTAATGGTCTATTATATATAGTGTAATGGTCTATTATGTACAGTGTGAGGGTCTATTATGTTCAGTGTGATGGTCTATTATGTACAGTGTAATGGTCTATTATGTACAGTGTAATGGTCTATTATATATAGTGTAATGGTCTATTATATACAGTGTGAGGGTCTATTATGTACAGTGTGATGGTCTATTATGTACAGTGTAATGGTCTATTATATAGTGTAATGGTCTATTATATACAGTGTAAAGGTCTATTATATGCAGTGTAATGGTCTATTATATACAGTGTGATGGTCTCAGAAACGTGTGAGTCTTTTTATATGAGTCAATTGAGATGAAGTTCCATCCTACAAATTATTAGTATCTCTCGTAGCCAAAGGATTTTGTTAGGACAAAAACTATTTCGGTTATTTTATCGAGAGTAAGAGGGAGATCAGAGCTTCCTGAACGTATAATAGTTCAAGCAATCTCCTGGAAACATTGAGAGGAAGTGAAAGCTTCCAGAGTGATGGTTGCCAGATAAATTGTCGGAGAAAGACACTAAGATAGATCAAAGGAATGACCTGTTCACTTGAATTGGTCGATACAGCAACGACCTTTCTTTTTGAATGGTCGGGGTTCGATTTCTTAATGATCTAAGTGTTTGAGCAGCGTTTTTCCCACGGTCTTCATATACCCAGCTCCTTGTCCTTTTGTTCCAGATCCTTGTTCCTATATTACAGTTCCTTGTCCTTATATCATAGATCATTGTCTTTATATTACAATTCCTTGTCCTTAAATCCCAGCTCCTTATCCTCATTTCCATCTTCTTGTCCTCATATCCCAATTCCCTGTCCTCATATCCTTGCACTTTTGAACATTCCAATTGATATAGTCACACTGGCTTAGCGCATCTTCCTCATAATAACTTACCTAACCTTAACATCTACACCAGGACGAAATACTGTAGCCTCCTGGATTACATTGTGAATCGAGAGGTGTTTGCCTCGACTGGCTACACTGAGCAAGGAACATTGTTTTAGAACAATGGTGACAGCAGTTATAACAAGGAACGCTGGATATCTTGAGTTATGTTAGCAGGTGATCTCACATTTAATCTGCTGGTGAACCAGTATTGGTTTCAGCTGAGTCTGCAGCACCAGCTGGGACTGCTGTAAGATCTGGGACCTCTGCAGCACCAGCTGGGACCTCTGCAGCACCAGCTGGGACCTCTGCAGCACCAGCTGGGACCTCTGCAGCACCAGCTGGGACCTCTGCAGCACCAGCTGGGACCTCTGCAGCACCAACTGGGACCTCTGCAGCACCAGCTGGGACCTCTGCAGCACCAGCTGGGACCTCTGCAGCACCAGCTGGGACCTCTGCAGCACCAACTGGGACCTCTGCAACAGCTGGGTGTGTTGCAGGCACTCAGCATGGCATAATAATAATAATACAGATAATAACATTAAGCTGCCAAAGCATCAACATGAACAATAATAGCGGAACGAGAGCGAGCACGGACACGTACCGAGCGGGACGTGAACTCCCATAAAAGCCCCCCTCACATATCAAAGCTTCAGTGTGACTGTGGGGTTTTTTCTTCCACTTTTCGTCACAAAGGCTTGACTGGAATTTTACTTCTGTTTGATCAGTGTTTGGTTGGTTCTTTGATGGGCAAAATGTGTGTGTGTGTGTGTGTGTGTGTGTGTGTGTGTGTGTGTGTGTGTGTGTGTGTGTGTGTGTGTGTGTGTGTCAAAATACTTACGGAAATAAATATAATCTTGAAAGATATAAGGTTTCTGTAATGGTAATTTTACAGCTCTGCAAACACTTCCGGGCTGAATATATGAGGGCCGGATAGAGCCGAGTGATCATTTAAACGTTCATATCTTTCATATTTACCTTTCGTGATTAAATGTTGATATAATATTACCTTCGGGATTCTTAGCGGAAATCGATATATTTTTTTCCTACTCTCTCTCTCTCTCTCTCTCTCTCTCTCTCTCTCTCTCTCTCTCTCTCTCTCTCTCTCTCTCTCTCTCTCTCTCTCTCTCTCTCTCTCTCTGTC
>NC_091156.1:14433118-14438118 GCF_040958095.1 Procambarus clarkii
CTATTTGGTATTTATTCGCATTTAATGACTGAGTGAAGAACTGTGGCGTAGCAACAACCCTCAAGTTATGCTCGTTCAAGCGGCGGTTGACCCTAAAAGACTTAATTGCTCAATAATGATTCATGTAACCAAAAACGATATTTTCATATAAATTAATTAATATACTAAGGTGCGATTCAGCGCCAGGAAGAGAGCGAAAAACCCGGTTCGAGAAAAGACAGAACGCAATGATTTTCTGGGCCAGCGTAAAGTATTTTTTATAATAAACAGGGAAGTCTGGATGCTGGATTAATAATATTTTGGCCATTGGACATGAAGCACAGTAACCTGGACACCCAACACTGGACATAAACCACAGCCAACTAACACCCAACACTGGACATAAACCACAGCCAATTGGACACCCAACACTGGACATAAACCACAGCCAACTGGACACCCAACACTGGACATAAACCACAGCCAACTGGACACCCAACACTGGACATAAACCACAGCCAACTGGACACCCAACACTGGACATAAACCACAGCCAACTGGACACCCAACACTGGACATAAACCACAGCCAACTAACACCCAACACTGGACATAAACCACAGCCAACTGGACACCCAACACTGGACATAAACCACAGCCAACTGGACACCCAACACTGGACATAAACCACAGCCAACTGGACACCCAACACTGGACATAAACCACAGCCAACTGGACACCCAACACTGGACATTAACCACAGCCAACTAACACCCAACACTGGACATAAACCACAGCCAACTGGACACCCAACAGCTCCACCTCAGCGTCAGGATATCCAAATAATTATCAAATCACGGGAGATTTTAACACCGCGCCGGAGTAACTTTTATAACTGGCCGGTCGTTACGATGAGGTTAATGGCCATAAAACTGACGCTCATCAGACGAGACTTCTCCAAAGGTGTAATTCGACCCTCCATTATAGCTCTCCCACCTGACAAAAATAGCAAGCCCAACTGAAAAGCCTTCACAATGATGAGTCGTAAAATCTCCGATGAAGGGAACATTACCGTCGCTCATCCGGGGAAAAAATATTACCTTAATTTAATTAACATCAAGAAAAATCATGCAAAACGGGTGTAAAACCTGTTTTTTTTTTTTTAAGATGTTCAGGAAAGGTGTTTCAAAGTCTCTGAGGCGATTTGTTGCTCGTAGCGAGAAGGAAGTTTATGTATGGAGACAGGAGAGTTTTGCTGACGAAGTTGGTACACGATATCTCTAAGGTATGTATACATCCACATGTATACCTGTAGAGTATACATGCCTATGTACACATGAAGATAATACAAAGATACACATGTTCACTTGCAGAGAATACATAGATGCGTAAGTATACTTGCAATATATACAAAGATACACATGTACACCTACAGAGGATAGAGCCAGTTATCATCAAGAGGATAACATTCACAAAGACTTTCCGTCTTTGGAATAAGGTGATTTAAATTCAAGTGTTTACCAATGATCAATTAGCACTTTGACCTCTTTTTAATTATCAATTGGCACCGTGACCCCGTCATATGATCACATGGCACTTTGACCTCTTCCAATGACTTGCTACATAATAGCGCAAAAGGAAACACTAGTTAGCGGAGAGTATATCGAGTGTAGCACGGGCTCACCATAGCCCGTGCTACTTGGAACTTTTTGTTTCAGGTAGCGAATCTTGAACAACAACAACCTTCATTAGGTCCGGTTGATTCGCTGAAGTACAAGGAAGGGATCAGTGAAGACCACAAACTTCATTAATAGACTATTTATTGATATATTAATTTTAGAGTTGAATTACTAGGCATGAAGGGTGTTATTACGGGGGCCTGACGGCTGAGTGGACAGTGTTCGGGATTCATAGTCCTAAGGTTCTGGATTCGATCTCCAGCGGAGGCGGAAACAAATGGGTAGAGTTTCTTTTAGTCTGATGTCTCTGTTCACCTAAAAGTAACTAGGTACCTAGGAGTTAGACACCTGCTACGGGCTGCTTCCTGGGGATGTGTAACAAAAGGAATGCCTGGTCGAGGACCGGGCTGCGTGGACGCTAAGCCCCGAAATCATCTCAAGATGACATGTAACCCACAAATTTTAAAATGAAAAATTGACGACATTTTGCTTCGTTCTCTATTATCATCAAGTTGTGTGATGATCCACGACGGTTCGAAACGTCGTCAATTCTTCATTTTCGAATTTGAGGGGTCCGGGTGTCTAATCTTCAGCCTCGTTATTGTGACTCATCGTCTGCTTACTTGACATCATAGTCTGTACATCTTCTGGAAATTTGATATGGATGAGTGGCAGTGAGAATGAAGTCACATCTTGAATCCTTTATTATTTTTTTCCAGTCAACAACTTGTGCTGGTTGATACGGCGACGGCTTCGCTTTGTGCAAGGTCGGTGTTCGATTCCCGACGATTCAAGAAGTTGGGAACCATTCCTTCCCTCTGTTCTTATACCACACCTCCTTCCTTATCTTTTTACATGTTCTAAGTGATATATAGTCACACTGGCTTACTATGTCTCCTGATTATTCCTCTTTGTTTTCCCCTTTCCTTTCTGGGACAAGTTTTGTGTCTCACAAGTGAGACTCAAGTCTCACAAGTGAGACAAGTTGTGTCTCACTCACTGCTCTGCCATCCACGTCTTCAAGTAACTGCAACTCTCTCAACAAATACAACATTTGCATCTTTAACTGTTATCTCACACGCTTGTTATCCTCCAGCCTTGTTATCCTCCAGCCTTGTTATCCTCCAGCCTTGTTATCCTCCTGTTATCCTCCAGCCTTGCGTCCAAGTGACATCAGCCTCTTCTGGGGTCACTTGAATTAGTCATTGAGAAGAAAGCCTCGCTACCCTGATGCCTGACTCTCCAGGGGACGAGAGAGACTCACGAAGCATCCATAAAATATTATTTCCGACAGGACATCAGGAATTAGTTTTGAGGCGGAACAAATATCGAGGAGATTTGGCAAATCAAAAGTTTCCTGAACCTTGGTTTCACTTAATAATTTATTACTTTGCTTTTGTTGTTTTGTTATTAACCACTCTTGTATTTTTGTCTATCGAGGATTCAGAGGTCAGCTTTGATAGGCCACCGGCTTCCTCAACTCGTCGAGGCCACTAGAAAGCTAGTGGCCCCTAAGGTAAATTCAGGTAAATGTAAAGCACAGAAAAGAGAAGGAGAGAGAGAGAAAGAAAGAGAGAGATAGATAGAGAGAGAAAGAGAGAGAGAGAGAGAGAGAGAGAGAGAGAGAGAGAGAGAGAGAGAGAGAGAGAGAGAGAGAGAGAGAGAGAGAGAGAGAGAGAGAGAGAGACAGAGAGAGAGAGGGAGAGGGAGAGAGGCAAATTGTTGATAGAATTCTGGTCCAACCATAGGACCATACCATAGGAACATGCTGAAGGTTAGCAAGATGCACCCAACAACAGTTGTCTAGCTCCTGGATACCCTATACTTACTAGTGAAAGAATATATATCAAGCAATACGGATCCGAGAATCTCGAGTGTAAGTCAAGAGCGTAGGCTACTGTACTACAGAATCTATTATTTCAATTTAATGGGAAAAACACAACCATAGTCTAAATTGAAAAATATTATAAAGTAGTTCTTATTGCTGCTTTAAACATTCCACGGTCTTTTTAATACAATCTTTCTATTATTTGGAATTGTTTAATGAAATGAGTTTTCGTCAAAGCATTTTAGAGTTCATTTCTGCAAGCAATTAACACTTATTATTAATGAATTTCATTTTTTCTTTTCCAAGTTAATAGAATGTTGGACAGCAGAGTTCATACCCAGTTTTCCAGTTTATGCTTCACTCTTTCGCAAATGTGTAAACTCACACACACACACACACACACACACACACACACACACACACACACACACACACACACTACGGGAATTAAACCTCACTTCGCTGGAAGACAGAAGAGCTAGGGGGGACATGATCACCATATTCAAGATTCTGAAGGGAATTGATAGGGTAGATAAAGACAGGCTATTTAACACAAGGGGCACACGCACTAGGGGACACAGGTGGAAACTGAGTGCCCAAATGAGCCACAGAGATATTAGAAAGAACTTTTTTAGTGTCAGAGTGGTTGACAAAAGGAATGTATTAGGAAGTGATGTGGTGGAGGCTGACTCCATACACAGTTTCAAGTGTAGATATGATAGAGCCCAATAGGCTCAGGAATCTGTACACCTGTTGATTGACGGTTGAGAGGCGGGACCAAAGAGCCAGAGCTCAACCCCTGCAAACACAACTAGGTGAGTACACACACAGATGAAGTACTTAATGAAACGAACAGAGAGAAAGATCTAGGAGTTGATATCACACCAAACCTGTCTCCTGAAGCCCACATAAAAAGAATGACGTCTGCGGCATATGCGAGGCTGGCTAACATCAGAACAGCGTTCAGGAACCTGTGTAAGGAATCATTCAGATTCTTGTACACCACATATGTAAGACCAATCCTGGAGTATGCGGCCCCAGCATGGAGCCCGTACCTTGTCAAGCACAAGACGAAGCTGGAAAAAGTCCAAAGGTATGCCACTAGACTAGTCCCAGAACTAAGAGGCATGAGTTACGAGGAAAGGCTGCGGAAATGCACCTTACGACACTGGAAGACAGAAGAGTAAGGGGAGACATGATCACAACCTACAAAATCCTCAGAGGAATCGACCGGGTAAACAAGGATAAACTATTCAACACTGGTGGGGCGCGAACAAAGGGACACAGGTGGAAACTGAGTACCCACATGAGCCACAGAGACGTTAGAAGGAACTTTTTCAGTGTCAGAGTAGTTAACGGATGGAATGCACTAGGCAGTGATGTGGTGGAGGCTGACTCCATACACAGTTTTAAATGTAGATATGATAGAGCCCAGTAGGCTCAGGAATCTGTACACCAGTTGATTGACAGTTGAGAGGCGGGACCAAAGAGCCAAAGCTCAACCCCCGCAAGCAC
>NC_091156.1:14440618-14448118 GCF_040958095.1 Procambarus clarkii
AGAGAGAGAGAGAGAGAGAGAGAGAGAGAGAGAGAGAGAGAGAGAGAGAGAGAGCAGGTGTGAGGCACCTTTGTAGGGTGTCAGAAGCTTGTGCCTGTTAGTGCCTTGCTGAGCATACACTGGCACCCTGACCCGCTACATAATGCAGCCTCTGTTTGCTGTTTTCCATACCATGAAAAGATATATTTACACATTGTTCCTCTTAATACCTTCTCCAAGACGTTGTGTTCCCTCCTCCACCGTCTCTCTCTCTCTCTCTCTCTCTCTCTCTCTCTCTCTCTCTCTCTCTCTCTCTCTCTCTCTCTCTCTCTCTCTCTCTCTCTCTCTCTCTCTCTCTCTCTCTGTATATATATATATATATATATATATATATATATATATATATATATATATATATATATATATATATATATATATATATATATATATATTTATCTCAAGTGGTACAAAGATTTTCTACAGTCCTACTCTGTGTCACACGTGACTCTGGCTATGCAGCATCACGTGTTTGTGTGAGTTTACAGTCACGTAGGTGTTTACATGTTAGGTAAACACAAGAGAGCGAGTCTTCTGTAAACTCTAAACTCATAAAATTTTAATCAGGCCGCTTTGATCATAAATCTTAATTAAAGGTAATTCAGTGCTGATAATTAGTGATTAATCGCTTTAAAATCGACGTCGGGAGGATACGATAGTGGAAGGAATCATTTTAAAGTTGTTTAAATAGCATTTTTGTTAATTAAATATATTTTAGGAATTGAGGGCGTTGTTGTTTGTTGGGAGACTGTGGTGAAGGTGGGCAGGTTGAGGGTATATGGGAGGTGGGCAGGTTGAGGGTATATGGGAGGTGGGTTCCATGTGGAGGTATGGAAGGTGGGGCTCCGTGTGGGGGTGTGGGAGGTGGGCTCCATGTAGGTGCATGGGAGGTGGGGTCATGTTGGTATAAACGTCACATTATATGGTCAAGTGGTGGGTCCTGTAGTGGGACCAGTAATTGTCTTCAACAATTTCGTACACAGTGTCAATGTAACGCAGAGTTGTTACTCGCCCCTAACCCTTTCAGAGAGAGATTTTGCTGTCACTTAGAGAGAAACTTTGTGACGCTCTTCAAACAACACTTGTAGAAATATTGTCTTTTGGTTTTGCTTCAAAGTAGCTTTAGGGATTAACCGTCGTTTTAGGGATTAACCGTCGTTTTAGGGATTAATCGTAAGCTGTTTGCAATTCGTGTCTCACCGC
Source organism: Procambarus clarkii (assembly GCF_040958095.1). NCBI lineage: Eukaryota > Metazoa > Arthropoda > Malacostraca > Decapoda > Cambaridae > Procambarus > Procambarus clarkii. The sequence goes on from NC_091156.1 coordinate 14,441,858, forward strand.
CTTATAGCAACGCGAGATGAATTGTCAATTTAGATTTCGCGTTCCTGTAGCAATATTCTGATAGAATTCCATCGGATTGGCGAATCTTAGAACCATATTCAGCCAAAGTGAAAGTGGTACTCACCATTCCACCTCCGGTCTGGGTAGCAGATGATGGCCCATTTCCCCAATATTAAAACACCAATAGCATTATGATTCTCATTTCTTTGAAGCGAACGTTCTACTGGCCATTACAGAGACTGGGATCTTGAAAACACCTTAGCAGAGGTTGAGTAGTAATTCGGGGAAGTACCTCACATTATCTGCTAACTTGGGAAAAATCACATTGTGAATCATCGAATTGTGAACAACATGTTGAGATGTAATTGAGAAACTCATCAAGTAAACAGAGGCAACACTGCATCTAAAATGTTAAAAAAAACATTTTCCCTGCCCACATATGTTTAACTCATATATTTATCATATATTTATGGATTTCATATATGTCTTCCTTCTGGCATTTAAACGGAAAGAATGTTCTCCTTCGTCTGTTTCTATGTCTCTTGTTTATATTTTTTAAGGCAATTCCGCTCTTATCTTCTCCGGTTTCTCTCTCTCTCTCTCTCTCTCTCTCTCTCACTCTCTCTCTCTCTCTCTCTCTCTCTCTCTCTCTCTCTCTCTCTCTCTCTCTCTCTCTCTCTCTCTCTCTCTCTCTCTCTCTCTCTCTCTCTCTCTCTCTCTCTCTTCCTCTCACCTTCTTCATAGTTCTGCTCCTGCTCTACTTTTTCTATGAATCTATGCATAGTGTTGTTATTATATCGGGCTGGATTATATTAGATTATTAGTGGCTTTGTTATGATTGATTACGACCGACTACAAAATTTTGACAGTTAAATGTCGGCTAATAGCGTTATTTCCGATGTAATTGGGTGGTTTACCTAGTATGTAAACTGCACTGCAGTTCTTGCGGTAGTGAATCAGTGATCAAACAGATAGTTAGTACCTCTCTCGTGTCCCCTTCAGTCTCGTTTCGCCTGACATTAGTTCTTCACCAGCCACGATTATCTTCGCTTGTAGCGTGTCCTCAGCCTCCGGAGATCGCTTCGCCAGGCGCTGGGCTGCCTCTCAGCCTCCGGAGTTCCCTTCGCCAGGCGCTGGGCTCCCTCTCAGCCTCCGGAGTTCCCTTCGCCAGGCGCTGGGCTGCCTCTCAGCCTCCGAAGTTCCCTTCGCCAGGCGCTGGGCTGCCTCTCAGCCTCCGGAGTTCCCTTCGCCAGGCGCTGGGCTGCCTCTCAGCCTCCGGAGTTCCCTTCGCCAGGCGCTGGGCTGCCTCTCAGCCTCCGGAGTTCCCTTCGCCAGGCGCTGGGCTGCCTCTCAGCCTCCAGAGTACCCTTCGCCAGGCGCTGGACTTCATCTGTCACCGCTCCTGTCACTTGTGTTAACGTTGAAGGTGAGCAGCCACGACCTCCACCTCTCGCCTCTCCATCGGCCTCCCTCCCCTCCCATGCGCGCCTGCCCCCTCCCATACGCGCCTCCCCCCCTCCCATGCGCGCCTTCCCCCTCCCATGCGCGCTTTCTCCCTCCCATGCGCGCCTCCCCCTTCACATGCGTGCATATACCTCTCATACGTGAACCTCTTTTCCATTCGCACATCCCTCTGTCGGAGCCTATCTTCAGGAGCAGGTTTCCCAGACCTGTTCCCCAGAGCTGGTCTCCTAGAGCTGGTCTCCCAGAACTAGTCTCCCAGAGCAGGTCTCCTAGAGCTGGTCTCCGAGAGCCTCAAGGGGCCGACCTACAATCTAATCCATTAAAGGACTTTTCCACAGCAACTAGTTTTTGTGAAGGTGCTTAATTAACGTGGGAGTAGGAATAATTCGCCTCACTTATGAATGAGACGGAAAACCCCTTAAAATATCAACAAAATGCTCGACATTTTTATCTCTACGAAACCAACGTTGTAGGACGCGCCACTGTGCAAGACGGCAGACCAAATTCTTCCCCAGGAGTCTTAATTATTAAGTTTTTGAAAGAGGGGGGGGGGGAATTAAGAGGATTTGGGCGCATTTTCTGCTCCAAACCGGTCAAGATGGAGAATTGAACTCAGCTTCTGCTGCGTTTCAAGATATTAAGAATCAGACGAAAAGTCAACAGTTTTTATAAATAAATCAAATATGTTTGGAAATGACTCTCTCTTTTTTTGAGACTAGTCGGGATAATACTTGACACAAGTGAGGATTAAATCCTCGCTTGACACATGTCACGTCTACGTCCTCCCTTGACACGTCAGGATAAAATCCTCACTTGGTAAAAGTCAGGATTAAGTCCCCCTCATAACACAAGTTAAGAAAATGTTCTCACTTAGTACAAATTAGGATTAAGTCCCAAATTGAGACAAATTATATCTGAAAATAAGTCCAATTAATGACATTTAACTACTTCACACCAGTTGCTCATAAATGCTATAATACGGATCACAATACTTTTCCAAAAAATAACTCACAACGGCCTGATGAAGCAAAGCTACATTCATGTGGTTCAGCTTGACTCTGCCCAACCACTTGGGCTGGACGGTAGAGCAACGGTCTCGCGTCATGCAGGTCTGCGTTCAATCCCCGACCGTCCAAGTGGTTGGGCACCATTCCTTCCCCCCGTCCCATCCCAAATCCTTATCCTGACCCTTTCCTAGTGCTAAATAGTCGTAATGGCATGGCGCTTGCCCTTGATACCTCCTCCTCTCAGAAGACGTGTTCTGGAACTCTCAGGATATATTGTCATATTACTCTCAAGAGGGATGTCATGCGGGACTGTCATGACATCCAAGAGTTCATGACAGCCAACTAAAAATCACGTTCATAAACTTTCTGAAAATATTCATGATAGATGGTGATAACTCTCAAGAAATAAAGTTAAATTCCAAATGATTAAATCCGAAATTAATTTTAATAAATATTTCACGTATTTCAATTTAAAAACAACAAAAAACCACATCTATAATTGATACAAAATATAGCAAACTCTTGACAAACGGCCGAGAGACATAACCTTGGCCGCTATTGTTAGCGGAATGGCTAGCAGACTCTTGGTTAAGGGCTAGACTTCCACTTGTGTATATCCTGCCGGCTAGTTCGTGTTCCTGCCGCTAGTCACGTGGCGCTGCACTCCCTTCCTTCCCCTGGCGGGTCTCGTCTACGTCATGGCTTCAGTCGGTGCCTGGGAGGGGCTGTGGGCGGGGCTGGTGCTGCGTCCCCCATCCCCCGTGACGTCACACTATGGGCTGCTGCAGCACTCGGGTCTGTTCAGTCTGCCGCAGTCACCCGTGGCGGACGGAGCTCCTCTCTTGCCAGCACTGACGTGACCTATATGCACATTGACACCTTGCAGAATTATATCTTTGTACATAATTATTAAATTTTAAATGTGTTTTTTTAACTTTAAATAACGACGCAGATTATAAAATATTAAATAGCGTCATTCGTCAATGCTTCGGAGTAACGTAAGCTAATGAATGGAAATGTTGGATTTTAGTATGAGAGATGATTTGTTTTAATCTCCCAGGCTTCAGAGAAGTAATCGTCGACGTCCCTGGCCTCAGAGAAGTAATCGTCGACGTCCCTGGCCTCAGAGAAGTAATCGTCGACGTCCCTGGCCTCAGAGAAGTAATCGTCGACGTCCCTGGCCTCAGAGAAGTAATCGTCGACGTCCCTGGCCTCAGAGAAGTAATCGTCGACGTCCCTGGCCTCAGAGAAGTAATCGTCGACGTCCCTGGCCTCAGAGAAGTAATCGTCGACGTCCCTGGCCTCAGAGAAGTAATCGTCGACGTCCCTGGCCTCAGAGAAGTAATCGTCGACCTCCCAGGCCTCAGAGAAGTAATCGTCGACGTCCCTGGCCTCAGAGAAGTAATCGTCGACCTCCCAGGCTTCAGAGAAGTAATCGTCGACGTCCCTGGTCTCACAGAAGTAATTGTCGACCTTCCTGGCCTCACAGAAGTAATTGTCGACCTTCCTGGCCTCACAGAAGTAATTGTCGGCCTCCCTGGCCTCACAGAAGTAATTGTCGACCTTCCTGGCCTCACAGAAGTAATTGTCGACCTTCCTGGCCTCACAGAAGTAACTGTCGACCTCCCTGGCCTCACAGAAGTAATCGTCGACCTCCCTGGCCTTATAGAGGTAATAGTCGACCTCCCTGGCCTCACAGAAGTAATTGTCGACCTTCCTGGCCTCAGAGAAGTAATCGTTGACGTCCCTGGCCTCACAGAAGTAATAGTCGACCTCCCTGGCCTCACAGAAGTAATTGTCGACCTTCCTGGCCTCAGAGAAGTAATTGTCGACCTCCCTGGCCTCACAGAAGTAATTGTCGACCTCCCTGGCCTCACAGAAGCAATTGTCGACCTCCCTGGCCTCAGAGAAGTAATTGTCGACCTCCCTGGCCTCAGAGAAGTAATTGTCGACCTCCCTGGCCTCAGAGAAGTAATTGTCGACCTCCCTGGCCTCAGAGGAGTAATTGTCGACCTTCCTGGCCTCACAGAAGTAATTGTCGACCTCCCTGGCCTCACAGAAGTAATTGTCGACCTCCCTGGCTTCAGGGAAGTAATTGTCGACCTCCCTGGCCTCACAGAAGTAATTGTCGACCTCCCTGGCCTCAGAGGAGTAATTGTCGACCTTCCTGGCCTCACAGAAGTAATTGTCGACCTCTCTGGCCTCAGAGAAGTAATTGTCGACCTCCCTGGCCCCACAGAAGTAATCGTCGACCTCCCTGGCCTCACAGAAGCCATCGTCGACCTTCCTGGCCTCACAGAAGTAATCGTCGACCTCCCTGGCCTCACAGAAGCCATCGTCGACCTTCCTGGCCTCACAGAAGTAATCGTCGACCTCCCTGGCCTCACAGAAGCCATCGTCGACCTTCCTGGCCTCACAGAAGTAATCGTCGACCTCCCTGGCCTCACAGAAGCCATCGTCGACCTTACTAAAGACATGGCCAATAAAGCTTCAGAGTCTAAGCCTCTTTACTCAATCGTGCTCAACAAATCCTGTTCCTGATTTATGACCTCTGCGGCCTGAGCGAGCGGTTGGAGTCTGTTTAGAGGCTTCAGTAGTTTTACGATGATGTATTGAGCAAATGTTGTCAGTAACAGAGACAAACGTATTCAGAGAGTAAGAGAAAGAGTTGGAAGGGATGTGGAATGACAAATACACACACACACACACACACACACACACACACACACACACACACACACACACACACACACACACACACACACAGTGAGGGGGGGGGGGGTAAGAGAACAGAAACACCAACGTATTTTCCCCAAATTAGAACCACAAGTGCCTCTTCCTTGGTTGATTAACAGCAGATAAGTATCCTTTACTAAGCCCTTCAAGCTGTGGTAAGCTTGAGACCTCCGCTAGCCACTAGGAATACTTCACAACACGAACACCACACAAGTTTCCCCACGAATGGAACCCAATCATTGGAAACGGTTCTCAGGTCATACTGACATGCCTAGACTGTTGCTTCGTTACATCTTCCAGGAGCTCCCTCCAAGTCTTTCAGAGCTCCTTCCACTGTTTCTAAGGAGCTCATTTCTCGTCTTCAAGGAGCACCTCACATCTCCCAGGAGCACCTCACATCTCCCAGGAGCACCTCACATCTCCCAGGAGCACCTCACATCTCCCAGGAGCTCCTCACATCTCCCAGGAGCCCCCTCACATCTCCCAGGAGCACCTCACATCTCCCAGGAGCACCTCACATCTCCCAGGAGCCCCCTCACGTCTCCCAGAAGCACCTCACATCTCCCAAGAGCACCTCACATCTTCTAGGAGCACCTCACATCTCCTAGGAGCACCTCACATCTCCCAGGAGCACCTCACATCTCCCAGGAGCACCTCACATCTCCCAGGAGCCCCTCACATCTTTCAGGAGCACCTCACATCTCCCAGGAGCACCTCACATCTCCCAGGAGCACCTCACATCTCCCAGGAGCACCTCACATCTCCAAGGAGCACCTCACATCTCCCAGGAGCACCGCACATCTCCCAGGAGCACCTCACATCCCCCAGGAGCACCTCACATCTCCCAGCAGCACCTCTTTACTCCTCTCCTCAAGTCTCTCCCATCTCTAAATTCATCCTTCTCGTATTTGCTTTTTCATTAACAATATTCAATCCATATATCTGATGACTTAAAACGCAGCCTATTAGCCACATCGCTCGCCACAGTCAATTTACTACCAGTTACGTAACCAATTACTTTACCAATTCCCACGCCAGTTACCTCGCCAATTAC
>NC_091156.1:14458118-14508118 GCF_040958095.1 Procambarus clarkii
TCATAATCTGTAGGCTGTAAGTCCCTTAATCTGGTAGCCTGTAAGTCTCATAATCTGTAGGCTGTAAGTCACTTAATCTGGTAGCCTATGAGCCTTTACTACCCTACTGGAGCTGCTTCAGAGATTCCCATTGCTTATTTTCAAATTTCTTTACTAATAATAATTAAAACTAAATGCAACATTGTATGTATCACCACTTGAAAAGGTAAACCCAATTTGCCCAAGATTTCCAACACCTTTCGAGTTTGATTCAGTTTACTTTCTCTAAATTATAATTATTTTTTTTTATGGGACGCATATTCCCATCCTTCATTCTTATTCTCTTACTTCAACCTTCTTCTCATACATCAACTTTATTCCTGTACTTGTAATCTAATCTTCGATCTATCAGGCTTTCATTTCACTCTATCCTATTTTATAATCAATTTCCTTGTCACTGTTTCTCATTACACTCCTGATAGCGTGTAGGATAGACCGAAATGTCGATAATTCCTGTGTTTTCGGATTCTTGGATTGGGTGTCTAGTTGTCTGAAAGTTCAGTCTAGAGCATTACTGGGACATTCAGAATGTCCACTTTCAGAAAGGAATTATTCATGACAATCTCTGAATCTCTGACAATCTGTGCAACTGGATTTGTGTTGTCACGCCTCCTCCTCTTATTGTTGCAATACATATGTCGGACAACCATACAATAACTCCGCCTTAATAGCTATCATAGCTACCAATAAAGACACAATGGAGAGTAAACAGAAACAGAGGCATAACTGATATTAAGAGAGAGAAAGGGAGAGAGAGAGAGAGAGAGAGAGAGAGAGAGAGAGAGAGAGAGAGAGAGAGAGAGAGAGAGAGAGAGAGAGAGAGAGAGAGAGAAGGTACTATCAGAAGCTTTTTTCCGTCTCCTAGTTAACATATTCACCTCCGAGGTCAATTGATCTTACAATAAATACGAAATAACAATCATAAGATTGGATTTAAGACAAGAAATTACGTCTGATATCTGTTATTAGTATCAGGGAGGGGGGAGGGGGAGGGGGGGGGGGTTGTAGCAGGACAAGGGACAGGACCTGAAGGTGGCGCTCAAAAGGAGAGATAAGGAGTTGACCAGGGATTGCTTGTTGGCAAGAAAATGATTAATAAATACACTAAGATAATAACAAGATGGTTTGACCAACCATGGTTTTTTTTTCAACGTCGGTGAGATAACCTAAAATTTTTAATTAAATTTTTCAATTACGAAAAACAAATATCTCTAAATATTTTATATCTCTGTGCGTTATAAAAATTATTATTGATGAATAATGTTGTACGAAAGTCAATTCGTACATGGCAGTAGACTGTTTAGAGTATTTGTTGTCAAATGGTTCGAGATAATTCGACCAGAATTGTGCCCGAGGCAACGAAATTGTATTGAATGTTTCCCCTGTGCACGATTTAGTGATGCAACTGATAGGATTGTGGGAGATATTTTTTTTTTCCAAAAGTTTTACTCCTCGGAACAAAATGTTATTGTATTTTGTATATATTTACATGGTTTACTATCCTAGGATGTGGTCTGTTGCTCTCTAGCATCGTTTGACATATTTACAACCAGGCGACGGGTCCGGCGTTAACAGGGTCAAGAACGTAGGCAATATCTCCAATATATATATATATATATATATATATATATATATATATATATATATATATATATATATATATATATATATATATATATATATATATATATATATATATATATATATATATATATATATATATATATATATACTCACATCCATAGTCATGGGCAGCTACACACGTCCACTTGTACCTAAATATGTTCAAACAAAAATATAGCACAGAAATTAGTTGAATTTCTTCATAATATTAAATTTGATGACAGGGATGAAGGACTAATCAGATGGGGCAGTTAGGGGAGGGGGGAAAAGAGGCGTATGTGTACAGGGGGGAGATGGAGGGGGTGAGAGGTAGGGATGGAGAGGGAGGGGGAGAGAGTGAAGCCTGGGAAGGGGAAGGGAGAGCAGAAGGGGGGGAGGACTAAGGGAAAGGGAAGGGAAGAGAGGAGAGGGGCGAGAGAGAGAGATGTGGGGAGTGGTGGAAGGGGAAAGGGTAGGGGGTGAAGGGTATTTAAAAGTAACGTGTTTATGTTGCTTCCCGGGATACATGTGCGGGCCAACCATAAACTAATGCATGGTTGGGCACACCAGTTCGAGCCCCTAGAACCTCCTATCCTATCGTAGCTGAGTGGGTTAAGGCAGGTGTCTGGAAACTCACCCGAAAGCCGGTTCACGACCATTGAACCATGTTCAAGAACCATTGAACGGTTCAAGTTCATTGCCCCCCCCCCCAAAAAAAAAGGATTTTCTCACTGAAAAAATATTCAAAAGTTTATATTCAAAACCCCCGAAGAAAAAAGTATATAAAAAATCATATAAATATATAAAGACTCGTTCGTGGGACAAACGCAATGGTAGTAAATAAAAAGAAGCTCAGTAAGAATAGTACTGCATTCCATTTTCTATTGAAGTTGGCTATGAATCTCCACAAAGGACAGGATGGTGTTCGGGAATTGGCTGCGCCTCCCTGTCGGCTCCATGCAACAAGAATATATAGGAATCAATTGGTTCTTCGGAATTTTTACAACTTCTATCTCTAGGAAACTGTGATTCTCTGTTTGTGAGGGAAAATGTATCCAGATTTTTGTCACTTATCTCATCTTGAAACTTTACTTTTTTTTTGTTTTGACTACTCTCTCGTCTAATTAATTCCATTTTCTTACTTCCCATACGCTAAGTTAACATTTCGTGACATGGTGTGGTTCATCTATCTTTATAGGTACCAACTATATATAACTTTTCCATTGTTATTCATTTGAAACATTTCCTTTTCTACACCTGGTCACTTCCCCTATTGCAGGTATTCTTTTACTGTCTCCTCTCTTCTGTCTGTTTGAACTTACGTCCAGTTTCTTCAATTTATACTCATTCTCGATCCCATTTCGAGATGAGATCAAGAATCCGATCTCGATATGGGTTTATTAGACAGACTAAGACGAGTCTGTCCAGTAAATTGCATGGGATATTTGTTAGTGGCACGGCTCTGTAGTTTAGCGGTTTCTCTCTTCCCCCTTTTCTTCAAGATTCGTACCACATTAGCCAGTTCCCAGCAGTCAGAAAGTTTTCCCGTCTCTAGACGGGAATTAAATATTATGACAGATGGGTTGCACAATGCATCAGCTGCCTCTTTTATTACCCAGGGTGATATTTTGTCTGGTCCCACAGCTTTTGTCGCATCTAATTTATGTAGTTGCTTCTTAACTTCAGTTTGGGTATAAGCTTTAGTGGCAAATCAGGCTTCGTCTTGATTTGTACTAGAAGTTCACAAGTACTTCAGGAAGTACTTGTGTACTTCCTGAAAGTACTTGTGTACTTCTTGTGTAAAATAACTTGTGTTACTACGTTTTTTTTAAGTTCATCGCATACCTCCTTGTCATTTTAAGTGTCCTAACTCACCTTTGTCAAGTCTGATAACCTGATCAGTCACAGTCATCTTCCTGCTGATATGACTGTGAAGCAGTTTTGGCTGGGACTTAGCCTTATTTGCAATGTCATTCTCACACTGCTTCTCTGTCACTCTCCAGGTTTCTGTGTACTCATTTCTGGATTTTTTGTATGTATTGTGATTTCCTTCTGTTCTGTTTTCTCTATACTTCTTCCATGCTCTTCTGCTTCTTATATTTACTTCTAGACACTGCCTGTCGAACCATGGGGGTAATGGTCGTCTTGCTTCTCTTAACACTTAGTGGTGTTGTAAATCTTTCTTCAGCTTCTATGAGTTTTTCCGTTACGTAGTTCATCATGTCCTTGTGTTGATTTTCCTCGAGTCTTCTTCCTCATTCTATCCGCTACATTAATTCTCTGGCCTTCTAGTATTCTCCTCTCCTGTATGCTAGCCTTACATACTTCTCCTTCTTAAATATTTTTATGGTCTTCATCCATTGTCACTATATATTCAAAGATTAAAACAACGGTCACTGGCTTCTAATTGCATTTCATCGTCACGATTTTCAATATCCACCTCATTCTGTGTGTGTGTGTATTTACTGTTTGTGTCTGCAGAATCGAGCTATATTAGCTCTTGGACCCCGCCTTTCTAATCAATTTATTTTTCCTCTGTTATATCTAATACATATATGGCTCTCTAACCTCAGGTCTAACACGACAGTGCCTGATCGAAGGGACTCCGAAAAACACTGTACAATTCACTATTGGAAGAGTTGCAAAGACCTTGTTTAAGTATGAAAAAATACATTCCAATGTCCATTCATGGGCGTTTGAAGACTCACTAAATACTTAATCTTCAGGAGCTCTTTCCCATCTCCATGGCGTGAAATGTTGCGACGACAATTATTTACCAGAGGTAGAGAGAGAGAGAGAGCTTTACTCTTGAAGTACTCATTCGGTACTTCAATCAACAGCCCTCATGAATCCTAGTCTTAGTTAAAAGAGAGAGAGAGAGAGAGAGAGAGAGAGAGAGAGACTTAAAGACAGATGCGAAATAAACAAATAGATTTTTTGGGAAATAGCAGAATGTGTACAACAGGGTTCGCTCCAGTAACGAAGAGGGTGAGGGGATGAAGCTACAGTTTTATTGGAAAACACTTTTTATTTCTAGTTGCGTAGGCGTCATTCCCTAGTTCATGGTCACCAGCCTCCCTCTTGTCCAGGCCCCCCCTTTCACTTTGATCTCCACTTTCACCTTATACACCTCTCTGTCTCTGTCTTTCTCTCTCTCTCCTCTCTCTTTCTCTCTCTTTCTCTCTCTTTCTCTCTCTCTCCCTCTGTCTTTCTCTCTCTCTCTCTCCTCTCTCTTTCTCTCTCTTTCTCTCTCTTTCTCTCTCTCTCCCTCTGTCTTTCTCTCTCTCTCCTCTCTCTTTCTCTCTCTTTCTCTCTCTCTCCCTCTCCCTCTCTTCTCTCTCTCTCTCTCTCTCTCTCTCTCTCTCTCTCTCTCTCTCTCTCTCTCTCTCTCTCTCTCTCTCTCTCTCTCTCTCTCTCTCTCTATCTCTCTTTCTGTCTCTCTCTCTCTCTCTCTCTCTCTCTCTCTCTCTCTCTCTCTCTCTCTCTCTCTCTCTCTCTCTCTCTCTCTCTCTCTCTCTCTATCTCTATCTCTCTTTCTGTCTCTTTTTTGTTAACTAATACTAGGATTCATTAAGGCTGTTGATTGAAGTGCCTAGTGAGTCTTTAAGTAAGAGCTGAAATCCTACCTCAGCTCATCAGCCTGCTCTTCTATTTCAAGAAAATGCTCTTTGAAACTATGACCATAGTTTCACCCGTAGCCAAATGTGTGTCCGAGCCTTCATGTGCTCAGTTGACCTGATCTCCCGTGCATCATCCGGTTGAGCGAAAAGTTCCAGATGATAGGTAGCCTGGGGATGAAAGAACGATCACTGATGAGTGATTTTCTTGAGAAAAGCAGTTCCAGCATGAGCCTTTTGAAAGTTGAGCGCCTAGTGTTTTTTGGATGCTAACTACTGGTTGTCCACGGAGTTGGGACAGGTGCGGATCTTTGAGAATGTTGGCCTTTTACATAACAGTAAGTCCGCCAACGTAACGACGGTGCAGCAGACTGTGGTGTTCAAACCGTTCCCACCAGACTTGATGAATACTAAAGATGAGCTGTCTTGCCCGTCTCTCCATTTGCTAAAAAAAAAAATGGGATAAATGATGGAGAGCAAGCAGTCCAGGAGCGAATTGGATTGCCTTCTCCATCATTTCCATCACTGTAGATGGGAGCGAACTTGAGCTTCACGTACAAGGTTATGCAGCCCCTGCTGTCAAGCTGTAAGACGCCGTAGGGCTGTAAGTTTCCCAGGTGCCTTTTGGGCTAATGTCAATACTACTTGCTTACAAGTAGTATTGACATACAATACAATACTACCTGCCTCTGAATGGCAGAGATGTGCTTGTCTGGTGTGAGAAGACAATGATGGGTGGGTATTGACCACCCTGGATAAAACTGCCTGAGTTTGAAGGGTCTTGTCTAGAAGTGATAAATAGATCTAAATGGCTTTGAGAGAGAGAGAGAGAGAGAGAGAGAGAGAGAGAGAGAGAGAGAGAGAGAGAGAGAGGGGGGGGGGTCGAGCATGACGCTTCACTTAAGCCTCATTCCAGGTTCCCAAGGCCTGGCGCACAGCTGGGTGATGGTGTCCCAAGCCAATGAACGCCATTCTCTCTCTCTCTCTCTCTCTCTCTCTCTCTCTCTCTCTCTCTCTCTCTCTCTCTCTCTCTCTCTCTCTCTCTCTCTCTCTCTCTCTCTCTATCTCTCTCTCTCTCTCTCTCTCTCTCTCTCTCTCTCTCTCTCTCTCTCTCTCTCTCTCTCTCTCTCTCTCTCTCTCTCTCTCTCTCTCTCTCTCATGCCATTTAGATCTATTATTCACAGTTAAACATGACCCTTGCAACTCATGCAGTATTATCCTGCGTGGTCACTACCCGCTCATCACTGTCTGATCACACCAGACAAGTACATCTCCGCCATTCTGAAAAGTCTAAAAAGCAAGTAGTATTAACAAAAAATACAGAAAAATACAATGATGACTCCAAGTCTTATATTGAATGTATTTTGTGGCAATTATCAAGACTGAACTGCAGTAACAACCACAGTATTTAATGCAGTGGTTTAAGTCTTAGTCGAAATTGCTTTACACATTTCATTCCCAGATTATGTCCAATCAGGACCCCTCGGGAAACTGGCAATTAAAATGAAGAAAAACACATTTTGTCCTTACGGGGGAAACTTCCATTCATGAAATATGAGAATAGAGGCCTTTCATGGCTCGCTGCGACCACGAGAGGAAGGTTCGTTGTTTCCAGCGCAGGCGAAACCTCATTAGGTTCGTCGTCGGCGTGGTGTGGGGCCGGACCGCGATACGGAGTCGTGTTTGTTGGGATCTTGTTGTGTGGTCGTTCACTGCTCCTTGAACAGAAGGACAGAAGAAAATGTATATATGCTGGTTAGCATTGTAAATGTGTGGCCACGTCTGTGGTAGAAAATAATAATAATAAAAAAAAACTGCTCCTTGACCAGCACAGCAACGCTGCACAGTCTGTCACGTGCTGTGCTGCTCAGTCTTCCACGCGCTGTGCTGCTTGCTCCATCACACATTCCACAACTCCACAACACATTCCACTAGGCACTCGACTGTGCATTTTATCGCGCACTCCACCAATCATTCCATGGTTTCATGTACCTCTCATTCTACCGCTTAATCTATCAATCAAGAAACTGTTCCTCTATTTCAACAGAATGTTTTTTGAAACTTTGACTGTAGTTTCATCCTGTAGCCAACTGTGTGCCAGAGCCTTCATGTGATCAGTTGATCTGATCTTCCAGCATCAACCTGTTGAGCGAACAAGTTCCAGATGTGAGGCAGTATAGGAATGAACGATCACTGATGGAGTGATCTCCATCACTGATGAGGGAGGGAGTGGTGTTATTCCCTCAATCACACACTCTACCATTCTCTCCACCCCACCCTACTCAACCACTTGGGCTGGACGGTAGAGCGACGGTCTCGCTTCATGCAGGTCGCCGTTCAATCCCCGACCGTCCAAGTGTTTGAGCACCATTCCTTCTCCTGATCCTATCCCAAATCCTTATCCTGACCCCTTCCAAGTGCTTTATAGTCATAATGGCTTGGCGTTTTCCCCTGATAATTCATTCAATCATTCCACCCCACCCTCCACCACTTCCTCCACCACTCCCTCCATCACTCCCTCCACTACTCCCTCCACCACTCCCTCCATCACTCCCTCCACCACTCCCTCCATCACTCCCTCCACCACTCCCTCCACCATTCAGCAGAACCAAAGGTAAATAGATAACCCACAACTCTACAAATATTTTATCATATTTGCAATATCATACAAAAAATGCACTCCTAGAAATGAGAGAGAAATATACCTGCATATATTTCGATACTCACTACAATCTTTTTTTCCTTTTTTTCCCATTTTCAGTGTTTTTTCGCGTATGATTGCAAACTCGAAGATAAGTGGTGCACCCCCACACAGGCTATGCAACACCTTTGCAGCACACAAGTGCATTTAAGTACTCAACAACGGCTGGTGGAGCGGTAATAACCGCGTACCTCACTCCGTAATCTTCATAAAATATGCACATTAAACTAGTAAGTCATTAAATTAGTACATTAAACTGTACGCTCTGTACAAGTACGAAGGCAAGCCTGTGTGCTCTGCTGGGTTTTGGGAAGTCACTAACGAGCAAACTGTAAATTACAATTAAATTTATGACATAGTTCGGTGGCTGTGTCAAGATCGGTGCCAGCACTTACTGTGCAACAAGCACAGCGGATTAATGCGCATGCTGTGTACCTTCTAGTGCGTCCTGGCTGCTTGAACCACAACTCACGTTCCACTACAAGCTGGCTGCTTGAACCACAACCCACGGTCCACTACAAGCTGGCTGCTTGAAGCCACTATATTAAAAATATAATCATTTTAATTCTATATTGTATAATGGAGAATTTCAGTAGCGTTTTATTATTAAATTCAACCAAAACAAAGTTGTGTTTACGAAAAGTATCATTAAACAGCAGAGGTCATGAATATTTAATAAGTGAGTCTCACGGCCTACATGTCCCAGCTTAATGTGCCTAAATCATACAGATTAAAGGTTAATAGAATCTTACAAATGCTGTTAAAATAACAGAATATTAAAGACTAACACGAGTGTCTGTTTATATATGTGTCCTTTATAATCAAGTAATGATTCTACTAAGCTGAGCTACTGATGTACTAATATAGAGGTACTCACCTATAGGTATTGAGCTGGTAGACTGCTGTACTCAGCTCATTCATCCCATCAACTTTCCCTCTACTAGTGGTCTGGTTTTGATCCCTATGAGGCTCTGGTATATCTATATTTGCTTTGTGTATGAAGTCTAAAGTGTCCGATTCGTAATGTATTCCATTTATTCACTAGACTGACATTGTGACTGTCTTATTCACTAGACTGACATTGTGACTGTCTTATTCACTAGACTGAAGTTGTGACTGTCTTATTCACTAGACACTGAAATATATTGATTTCCCTAATAATTGCGTGTCCAAAGCGCACATTCATGAGTTATGCATGAGATAAGAACCGGCAAAAAACGATCCTGTGAGTAATGCATGAGTTAGATTACACTCTTAGAAGAAACCGGTGAGTAATTCATGAGCATATTAATACATTTAGAAAGTGTGGGAAGGTTATCAGAAGTATTGTAATGCCTTTACAGGACAAATATTGTCTATTAATTGGAGAGAATTTTCAATATAATGCTCTATTTCAGTAAATACAACATCAATTAAAAAGATTTAACAATGCAAGTTTTTTCTTTATGTCAATGTTCTAGCTACTCAGGTGTAGTTGCATCAACACTCACTACATCAATAGCCTTCGAGAGGAGCAGACTTTAATCTGTGACCTTACACAGTTAATAGCCGTTACTGCGTGTCAGTATTGAGAACAGTGTCTACTGTTCAATGTTAGCTACTGGTTCATTCCCTCTTACCCCAGTAGGGGGCCAGCTTGAGTCTGGCCTCTGGACCATGTCCCCTACCCAGGCAGGGAACTAGCTTAAGTCTAGCCCATGCTAATGTCCCCTACCCCAGCAAGGGAGCCAGCTTAAGTCTAGCCCATGCTCATGCCCCCTACCCCAGCAGGGAGCCAGCTTGAGTCTGGCCACTGGCCATGTCCCCTACTCCCAGCAGGGAGCCAGCTTAAGTCTAGCCCATGCTAATGTCCCCTACCCAGCAGGGAGCCAGCTTAAGTCTAGCCCATGCTCATGTCCCCTACCCCAGCAGGGAGCCAGCTTAAGTCTAGCCCATGCTAATGTCCCCTACCCAGCAGGGAGCCAGCTTAAGTCTAGCCCATGCTCATGTCCCCTACCCCAGCAGGGAGCCAGCTTAAGTCTAGCCCATGCTCATGTCCCCTACCCCAGCAGGGAGCCAGCTTGAGTCTGGCCACTGGCCATGTCCCCTACCCCAGCAGGGAGCCAGCTTAAGTCTAGCCCATGCTAATGTCCCCTACCCAGCAGGGAGCCAGCTTAAGTCTAGCCCATGCTCATGTCCCCTACCCCAGCAGGGAGCCAGCTTAAGTCTAGCCCATGCTCATGTCCCCTACCCCAGCAGGGAGCCAGCTTAATTCTAGCCCATGCTCATGTCCCCTACCCCAGCAAGGAACCAGCTTAAGTCTAGCCCATGCTCATGTCCCCTACCCCAGCAGGGAGCCAGCTTAAGTCTAGCCCATGCTCATGTCCCCTACCCCAGCAGGGAGCCAGCTTAATTCTAGCCCATGCTCATGTCCCCTACCCCAGCAGGTAGCCAGCTTAAGTCTAGCCCATGCTCATGTCCCCTACCCCAGCAGGGAGCCAGCTTAAGTCTAGCCCATGCTCATGTCCCCTACCCCAGCAGGGAGCCAGCTTAATTCTAGCCCATGCTCATGTCCCCTACCCCAGCAAGGAACCAGCTTGGGTTTGTACCAACAGTCTCCCACCGGTGTTCCACCAGGAGTCCGGCTCATGCGCAGCTGAGCCGGGCTCCCAGAGTGTACCAGAATCACGCAGCTGTGATTCTGGTACACCATCACAGCTCGACACGTCTCGTCGGAATCATCGACAAATTCATTCCGGCCGGTGACGAATCGCTGTTTATTTTTCACTTGGATCAGATACTTCTCGACACGCCTCAACCATCCTGTCGATTGCAATGGAATATGCGAAGTCTGAAGTACTGAAGCTCACTTTTGAGCTCACAGTGTATTAATAAACTGTATTTATACAAGACTAAATTGACGGTAGATTTTTATGGTCCAATATCAAGGTTCCGTGCAGGGTATGAATAATGCAGTGCATAACAGGGAGAATATATTGCAAATTATTGCAGATTATGAAGGATATCGTGCAGGGAAAAGAGCGTACGGTGCAGGCTAGGTGAGGTAGAAGAAAGACTAAGAAAATACAGTGAAGGGAATGAAGATTACAGTGCTATTGAAAATATAAACATAAAGGGGGGGGTGGTAGAGAAATTTAAGTGCATGGAAGGGAGGATACAGTCTAAGGTTGAAGAAATACAGTGCAGTATAGGGAGGATATACAGACTAAGGTTGAAGAAATACAGTGCAGTATAGGGAGGATATACAGACTAAGGTTGAAGAAATACAGTGCAGTATAGGGAGGATATACAGACTAAGGTTGAAGAAATACAGTGCAGTATAGGGAGGATATACAGACTAAGGTAGGAAGGATATAGTGAAGGATTGGGAAGTCTCGGTAATGGTTTTAGTAAATATAATAACAAAAGGCTTTGGGTTATTTGTATTTCCTCAAAATTATGTGATGCATATATCCAAGAATATGCAAGAATGTATGCCCGGAACGCTGAGTGTGTATTAGTGGCTTTAGGTTTGCTGTATACTTGATGTCCCTAGATATCCAACATTCTTCATGTATCCCATGTTGTATGAATGTATATTTGCTAAATAAAGAGTAATTATTATTATTATTATTATTATTATTATTATTATTATTATTATTAGTAGTAGTAGTAGTAGTAGTAGTAGTAGTAGTATTAGTAGTAGTATTAATAATGTGCAAATATTGAGAGTTTTATGTGAGACTGTATTATCTGTAACGTAGATATTACAGTACAGGTCCAGCAACCAGGAGGCCTGGTCGACGACCGGGCCGCGGGGACACTAAGCCCCGGAAGCACCTCAAGGTAACCTCAAGGTATATTTAGTACCTCAGTATATACACCTCAGATAGTAAAGGTTATTTTGCCACAATTATTTGTAAAGGCATTACCTATGTTCATTTAAACTGATCGTTTTCACAATAAATATGATGATGGATTCTCAAAATAAATTTTCGGTGTTCGTTCATAAACTGATTCACTGAATGCGTTCATATATCAAATAATACGTTTGATGTCTGATATCAAACGCATGATATCCAGTTGTTTGATATTTGATATCAAACAAAGGCCAAGTGCTCGTTAAACTAGCCACCAAACCCTCTGATAATGAATGAGAAAAGGTTTACACACGATTCGCATCTGATGACGTTGGAACATTTCTCGAACAGTGCTTCGCTGAGTGCCAAGAGAACCTATAACCACCTTACATAACCTAAGTTAGGCCTTTGTTTATGGTAAAGTGGTTACCAAAAGTAACTTAATTAGGTAACCTAAGGCCATTAGATTACCATAACCTGTGGTTAGACCATAATTTAGCATATTCTACGATGTAATAATATTAACTTATATATGAGAAAATTTTAGTTTTATTGCGTTAAAAATGATGAATGTGCCATTGCGGTCGACCTCCGGTTGGACGAGCCGAGCCTGAGGACAGGCTTGATATATAAACTGTGTCCGTTCGTAAATTGAGTCGCTGCGTTCGTTCGTGAAATTCACCAAACTTGTCCACTGATTGGTTTTTGCTCTTCGTTGCTCCATTTGGGGCCAAGACACCAGCTATTGATTTCCCATCGTAGTTCTTCGTCGACGTCCGACAGTGTAATCCAGGATATCACATCAGGAGCTTGCGATGCCTGTCCGAGGCTCACGAGAGAATCTTGCCGTTGTCCGTGGTGACAGAACGCAATTATAACTCTGACAGCAAAAGGCAAGTCTGGGATAGAAAATCTATTCTTCATATTGTTAGGAAAGTGTAAAGTGTTGGGAGAATACAAGCGAGCAAGAGAAAAATAAAATAGAATTGAACAGAGAGACAAAGATATACGTTTATCTTTCTCTCTCTCTCTCTCTCTCTCTCTCACTCTCTCTCTCTCTCTCTCTCTCTCTCTCTCTCTCTCTCTCTCTCTCTCTCTCTCTCTCTCTCTCTCTCTCTCTCTCTCTCTCTCTCTCTCTCTCTCTCTATATATATATATATATATATCTTCAGAAGGAGTCCTTCTGAAGATGTATTAATATACGAAAGTACTTAAGGAAATTCCTGTTTCATTTTTCCTCCGTGGTCTGACATTGTCACATTTTTAATCACGTGTTTATTTTCGTGATATACACACACATATATATATATATATATATATATATATATATATATATATATATATATATATATATATATATATATATATATATATATAAATATATATATATATATATAAATATATATATATATATATATATATATATATATATATATATATATATATATATATATATATATATATATATATATATATACAGTGGGTTTCCACAGAGACGTTTCTCCCCAATCGGGAAACTTGGTGAAGGAGATGAAAGATGTACCACTTTACCGGATACACTATCCTGGCACGGGTTTGAGGCTTCGATTCTCAAATTGTCTCTGTCAGAGAGCTATATTTGCACGTAGTCACACTATCTCGTATGTGTTGTGTATATATGTGTGTGTATGTGCATGTGTGCCTGTGCATATGTGTGTTTTTATAAATCAAATATTATGTTACTTGCAGAACTGTTAGTTCCCTGAGCCACCTGTAGGCAATAAGGAGGAAAGATCGTGCTTTACCAACTCTCAACTTTCCTCTTTCCTCTGTTAGGAGGATTGAGGTTTTTCGCGTATAGCTGGATGCTGCAGCCTTAAGTGTAGGAAATGCGATTTGGACCAGTCTAAATGTTTAATTCCCTTGTTTTTTGGATACAAGTTCTATGAGAGATTTATCTCTTGGGTTCTACCCAGGGAACATTTTGATTAGCCTATACTGGTTATATTCTCTCTCTCTCTCTCTCTCTCTCTCTCTCTCTCTCTCTCTCTCTCTCTCTCTCTCTCTCTCTCTCTCTCTCTCTCTCTCTCTCTCTCTCTCTCTCTCTCTCTCTATCTCTCTCTCTCTCTCTCTCTCTCTCACCATCCTCACCTCATAATGGCCTGGCCTGCTCTCTCACCTCAACTTTACGTGCACAGAATATAGCGTATTATTCCGTTAAATTGCAGCAACAAAATTCCCGTCACTCACTGCATCTCTCACACACTTCCTGAAACATTCATATTCTCTCTCATTTGGGTTCGTAATGCTTCCTCGAACGTACGAATGGCAAAATCTATTATACATTGACAATAAACGATTTACTGCATAACCTGCGAAACATATAACATCGGAGGTGTGGAAATATTACCTGATTTTTCCCTTGGTGTAATGGGTGCAGAATCCAAATGGGAGAAATATATTACTAGCTTTTTTTGGATGGGTATACAGAGATCAAATCAATATGTTTCAGAAGGAGAGGAGCAGCGTAGGCTGGCTAGAGTGACGTGGGAATGTACGTCATAACACTGGCTCCTCCCTCTTTAATCGCTCCTCCAGTTCTGATTGGTCAATAGTTTAACGTTGGTGCCTCCTCGTTAAACTGTTGAGTAATGAATATATGCTGAGACTGAAGATATCTTCGTATAATTATTTGTGTAATCTTTTTGTCTGCCTGTCTGTCTGTCTGTCTGTCTGTCTGTCTGTCTGTCTGTCTGTCTGTCTGTCTGTCTGTCTGTCTGTCTGTCTCTCTCTCTCTCTCTCTCTCTCTCTCTCTCTCTCTCTCTCTCGCTCTCTCTCTCTCTCTCTCTCTCTCTCTCTCTCTCTCTCTCTCTCTCTCTCTCTCTCTCTCTCTCTCTCTCTCTCTCTCTCTCTCTCTCTCTCTCTCTCTATCTCTCTCTCTCTCCCTCTCTCTCTCTCTCTCTCTCTCTCTCTCTCTCTCTCTCTCTCTCTCTCTCTCTCTCTCTCTCTCTTTCTCTCCCTCCACCGTGCAAATCTGCAAAACATTTTCGAATTTAAGAACCTTTCGAGTAAGGGGCATAGTGATCATTAACACTGAGAATGTGGGCAGACATGTGTACGGGGCAGGTTATGTGAGGCTCTTACTGACTTGTATCACACACACTCACACGTACACACACATGCACGTGCGTGTGTGTGTGTGGGGGTGGGGGGAGGGGTACTGCACTATCTCTGCTGGGGGCTGATGCTGCACTATCTCTGCTGGGGGCTGATGCTGCACTATCTCTGCTGGGGTTGATGCTGCACTATCTCAGTAGGAAGGAGAGGTGCTGCACTCTCCATGGCTCTTGTGATGTTAAAGTGGGTGGAGGTGACCTGATGATCCGATAAGCCTGGAGAATTAACTTCAGGATTTCATCGAGGAACATAATCCAGAGTTCTGTCACTCTACCGTTGAGTGCATGTGGTGCCGAGGCACGAGTCCTGGAGGACTGATTCGTGGCGGTAACCGCGAATCAGAAAAAATCGGTGAAAAATCGGTGTTGAAAAAATCAACCGCTGATAAAATCGGTGACTTTAGCACCTTTCAAAGCGTGAAAAATACACTGCAAGCAAAGTTAAGCAACTTTGGATTGATGTGTAATAAATCGCACATTAATCCCAAGTTGCTTGACTTTGCTTGCATATCATTATCATTATTGTATTATTTACATGTTCAATGCTTTGTCCATTGGTACAAGTGAAACCTGTAACCTTCTCACTAACAACCTTCAAATCGCACTGAAACGAAACACCTTTTGCCACCCAATCACTAACTCCTACTTTTCAGCCACTTCCAACCCACGATTACTTGTTGCTCAAAACTCCAGCTAACAACTCACATTATTCTATGAGTAACAATTCACATCCAGAGAGAACATCATTATCTCATATTTAGCTTTCTTACGTTGATTTCTCGACAACACACACATAGTTGATTGAGAGTTGAGAGGCGGGACCAAAGAGCCAAAGCTCAACCCTCGTAAGCACAACTAGGTTTTTTACACACACCTGCTACGGGCTGCATCCTGAGGTTGTGTGTGTGTGTGTGTGTGTGTGTGTGTGTGTGTGTGTGTGTGTGTGTGTGTGTGTGTGTGTATGTGTGTGTGTGTGTGTGTGTGTGTGTGTACTCACCTAGTTGTACTCACCTAGTTGTGTTTGCGGGGGTTGAGCTCTGGCTCTTTGGTCCCGCCTCTCAACCGTCAATTAACAGGTGTACAGATTCATGAGCCTATCGGGCTCTGTCATATCTACACTTGAAACTGTGTATGGAGTCAGCCTCCACCACATCACTTCCTAATGCATTCCATTTGTCAACCACTCTGACACTAAAAAAGTTCTTTCTAATATCTCTGTGGCTCATTTGGGCACTCAGTTTCCACCTGTGTCCCCTTGTGCGTGTTCCCCTTGTGTTAAATAGACTGTCTTTATCTACCCTATCAATCCCCTTCAGAATCTTGAATGTGGTGATCATGTCCCCCCTAACTCTTCTGTCTTCCAGCGAAGTGAGGTTTAATTCCCGTAGTCTCTCCTCGTAGCTCATACCTCTCAGCTCGGGTACTAGTCTGGTGGCAAACCTTTGAACCTTTTCCAGTTTAGTCTTATCCTTGTGTGTGTGTGTGTGTATTCACCTAGTTGTGTATGCGGGGGCTGAGCTCTGCTCTTTCGGCCCGCCTCTCAACTGTCAATCAACTGTTACTAACTACTATTTTTTTTCCACACCACACACACACACCAGGAAGCAGCCCGTGGCAGCTGACTAACTCCCAGATCTATTTACTGCTAGGTAACAGGTACATTAGGGTGAAAGAAACTCTGCCCATTGTTTCTCGCCGGGGCCCGGGTCGAACCCCGGAACTACAGGATCTCACGTCCAGCATGCTGTCCACTCATCCACCGGCCCCCACGTGTGTGTGTGTGTGTGTGTGTGTATTAGAAAGAAATTATATGTAGTAGACATAATAGAGGAAAAATAGATTAGAAAGACGGGGTCCAAGAGCTAATATCTCGATTCAGCAATCATAGTAAATACACACACACACACATACACATTCACACATACACACACAAACAAACACCCACGCAAAAACACACCCACATACCATAATATACGAACATTTTCTCCTTTTTGACAACCAACAAATATTATTAGAAAACCAACTGAACAACATGTGCATGAAAGGTTAGTTAAATAAGTAAAAAAAAGAGTTCATTTTATCGCATTGTTTACTCCGCAATATTTAACCCCAGTGAAGCAGGGAACAAACGCCCCTCGGTCCAATATCCCTTGCTATTGTATTCCACTGTCAACTGCCTTTCAATTGGTAACGAAGTGTATATTTGCTGGTCAAAGTTAGTAATGGATTTCTAACTGACTTGTGACGCAACAATTGTGTGTTATGAGACTCGATAAAGTTAGTGCTGCAAATATTTGGGAACACGTTTTCTTTGGTGAATAATAGCACTGTATCGAGGGAGGGAGACAGAGAGCGAGCAAGAGAGAGAGAGAGAGAGAGAGAGAGAGAGAGAGAGAGAGAGAGAGAGAGAGAGAGAGAGAGGGAATGTGTTTGTTCGAGAGAGAGAGAAAGAAAAAAATATCAGATAGGCAGGCAAACAGCAACAGTCTGAGACAGACAGACAGACACAAACAGACCGTCTCATATAGACAGAAACAGAAGCACCTGTCCATCGACCTGTCCAGCCATCTCATGTTGCATAACAGCTCTTAACCCGTTGCATGCTACAAGGGTTCAAGCGAATTCAACACACACCCCCTAAGTGTTAGTTGATAGCAAAACATTCTGTCCACAAAGGCTATCTCTTGGAATAGTTTGATAGCAAAAATATTCCCAGGATATAGCCACTATCTAGACAGTGGCTATATATCCTGGGAATGCTATTAGCTCTGGCGTCTGCAACTCCTATGTATATTGTCAGGATATAAACGAAACATAAAACATCCTACTTAATCCTAGGAATAAAAAACAGGAGATACTTCACCATCAATTATTGATACAATGCGCATTGGAAGTTTGTCTCAGAACGTAGGATATATATCAACATTTTTGTACTAGTAATTTCAGCTACTTCAACAAACTAATAACGTTGCTAGCAAATTTCTTATAATTCACACTATTATCAATAATGCAAATTACAACTAATGCAAACTGCTACTTCAACTATTAAAAATACAGTTTTGTTCAATATTACAATATAAATATATATATATATATATATATATATATATATATATATATATATATATATATATATATATATATATATGTATATATATATATATATATATATATATATATATATATATATATATATAAATAAATATAAAGTTGGGGAAAGCATGTTCTTCCTGAGACACGACTGCAGTCTGGAATGTCTGACAAATGCCTCGGCGTCTCAGAATATATATATATATATATATATATATATTATATATATATATATATATATATATATATATATATATATATATATATATATATATATATATATATATATATATATATATACTTGGCAAGTCTATATGCAAAAAAAGAGAAGCAGGAAGAGGAAAAGATGGATAAAATGACAGACGGAAAGAGAAGTAACGAAAAAAAATATAGAGAAAGAAGGATTGGAAGAGAAGCGATATCAACTACCAATATCACACACACACACACTCTTCGCTTCCCAATATACTACACCCCGCCTGATATACACACACACGTGTTGACAAAAGCGTTTGTACACGTGACTCTAGAATCTACAATCCAGTCTGGAGTCACTACCACTACTATAACCACACCCAGTGAAGGTTGAACGAGAGGACGAAGGAGAAGCAGGAAGCGCAGTTGAGTCGACGAAATATAAGGAAATGCTAGTGTATGTGTGGTCAACAAGTGAAATGCAAACCACTACCACCACCACTACCACGACGTCCACTACCACCTTCACCATCACCACCACACTCACCATCACAACCACACCCACTACCACCACTACCACCACCATGTAGTCTAAGGAATAAGCGATCCTCTGGCCGTGTCAGAGTTGAGACAACAGGAACACAGGGCGATGGAGTGGACCATTCACAGCTAAGCGCTGACAATCACAGCCAAGCCCTGACAATCACAGCCAAGCGCTGACAATCACAGCCAAGCGCTGACAATCACAGCCAAGCGCTGACAATCACAGCCAAGCCCTGACAATCACAGCCAAGCGTTGACAATCACAGCCAAGCGCTGACAATCACAGCCAAGCGCTGACAATCACAGCCAAGCGCTGACAATCACAGCCAAGCCCTGACAATCACAGCCAAGCGCTGACAATCACAGCCAAGCGCTGACAATCACAGCCAAGCGCTGACAATCACAGCCAAGCGCTGACAATCACAGCCAAGCGCTGACAATCACAGCCAAGCCCTGACAATCACAGCCAAGCGTTGACAATCACAGCCAATTGCTGACAATCACAGCCAAGCGCTGACAATCACAGCCAAGCGCTGACAATCACAGCCAAGCGCTGACAATCACAGCCAAGCGCTGACAATCACAGCCAAGCGTTGACAATCACAGCCAAGCGCTGACAATCACAGCCAAGCGCTGACAATCACAGCTAGGCGCTGACAATCACAGCCACAGGCCCTTAGAGTCAAGGACATATAGGTGTGGCCGTGACAGCTAGCTGGCTCCCTAGTCATGCTGACACACACCACCAACAAGCTAAATGAACGTCTTCGCTTTCAATCTAAAAATAACTGTGTTACGAATAAAAATAACGAATAAAATAACTACCAAAAAATAAATATAGTTAAATAAATAATGTTAAAATAACATTACAAACAAAATTAAAAAAAAAAAAATAATCAAGTCACAGTCGATTACATCAACTGTGACTTGAAAACTTTGCTTATCTAGAATTGATTATTTTACGAGTCACAAACGAACGTAAGTAACGTCTTGCTAGACATCACAACCAAGTAAATCTGAGTTATTAAGTGAAAAAGATCTCTGTGGACACCCTTTGTACAGATTGAGCAAATGCCGGATAATTTTGCTCCATGGAAATCACACGAGGAAAAAAAAATCATTGCGACATTTTTCTTGGTTTTCAAACAAAAAGATATAAATCCTGATTCACAAATGACCAGTGGGCTTATCGTTCAGGAAAGAAGGATATTTTCTCCAGCGTGAAAGGGTTTTACTAAAGATTCTGTTGACAAATATTAATTAATTCATTTCATCTTTTAGTTCTATATTTGTTAAAAAACCATTAAGTGAACCTCCTGGAGGATGAAGCCATAAGACAGGTCAAAGCCCTGACACTCTCACTCTGACAAGAGACTTGACAAAAATATTTACATTTAACCTGACAGGCAAGTCAGGTTAAATGTAAATATGCAACATGTAAATCACATAAGAAACGGGACTCTAATAAACAGCGTATGAATTTTTTACATTAAATTCTATTCAAAATTTATGACTGAAGCGAGAGACGGAAGGGAGGACACTGCTTCAGTTATTCACAAGATTTTGACCGATCACTCCAGATGAAGCAAGGAGAGCTGTGGGTGCTTGAAGGGATGCTGGGAGAGATGCTCTGTGATATCCCTCACCTTGAGTGATCACTTCAGATGAAGCAAGGAGAGCATGGGATGCTGGAAGGAGCGGTGCGCGCGATGCTCTGTTCCATCTTCCTCATCATTCATCTCCAGAACCGGCTGCAGGACACCTTAGCAATATATTAACATATCATTGCATGTATTTTTGCCAATACAAGAGCGTTTTTAAACCATTTTAAGTTTAAGAGACGCGGTATATTGCGATATAATGTCATAATATATATATATATATATATATATATATATATATATATATATATATATATATATATATATATATATATATATATATATATATATATATATATATATATATTGTGACGATAATCTCCTTCAAGAGATTGAGCCTGCTCTTCCCTCCCCAATTACGTCGTTGAAATTATATAAAACTACTATGGAAGAAATGTCCAACAACGACAACAACACCAGCAAGGTTTGCCAGAGCGCAAAACGTTGCAGCCACACACCTGTTCGGACTCAAACCGCCAAACTACCTGTTGATCGCTACCGGCTCCGCTGATTGGTCGCCGGTCTGGCTGCACCTGCACTCGCCCCCCCCCATACTACTTGATGTCTGGGGTCGCCACGACCTCAGACCTCAGAATGTTCAGTGCTTTCGTGGTTACCACTCCTCCCGGCTAGACGTTAGCGTGTACTGAGAGAGGTGGTAGCTTAAAGCCAATATTCCAGCACCTTCCCTTTATTTTGTGTTGCACTTCTTGTTATTTTATCTTAACGTAACTTTTCATTGTGTCATTTAAGTATTCTTATTATTTTGATTGATTGATTTTGTTATAAGAATTTGTTTGTCCATTTTTTTCATGTTTTGATTTATTTAACGTAATTAAAATTTCATTGTTAAAGTTTACTTGTGTTTTGTGTGTCTTCTCCTTACCTTACCACAGACGAAGTTCCAGTTTTTTCTATTTTTTTTTATAACTATGTGACGAGGCCATACCCCTAGCCTTAAACAGCCGAACACCAACGCGTTACCGTCACAAGATATATATATATATATATATATATATATATATATATATATATATATATATATATATATATATATATATATACATATATAAATATCTAGCTTCTGAATGTCTTCTGAATGTGATTCAACACGTTTCGAACATTCTGTCTATCAGCGTTTACGTGGTTTGTAAAAGTCTTTACTTCCTCACAGATTTATCTTGTGATGGATCCAGGCGGGGAAGCTGCCTGTGAAACTTGGCCAAGACTGATGGTGTCGGGCTGCGAACACCGTCAATGTGAGGCGCGTTGTTGCCCTGATTAATGACTCCCCATCACCAGCCAACCTCCCTCCTACGACCCCCGACACCCCTCACCATGACCCCCCACCCGCCATTTTTCCAGCCGAGAGAGAGGGAAGAAGAAGAAGAGTGGGTCTAAGATGTATTTCATCGCTTGGTTCCCGTTGCGGTGGGCCCTAAGCTAGGCCGGAAAGTTTTCCTGTGGTTCCTGCCCTCTCTGTATCCATCGCTCTTTCCCTCTCTCCCTCCCTCCCTAACCCTTCCTCTCTCTTCTCTCCCTTCTTCTCTCACTCTCACCTTCGCCAGGTAGGTACAACCAGCCAACATTCAGCAGGAACATTGCAATATTTTCAACATTCAACCTCACGAGTAGCTTGCATAGTGTTTCCACAACTCATAAATTCCTGAACACATTAATATTTTGTTAACACGTTCACGAGAAATATAATTAATATAGCTCATGTTCTCAATTTGTTATGGATTATATTGGACTAATATTACGTGATCAAAAAGTGTAACGTTTTAGGTGTTCCCAACGCACTCTAAGTGTCTAAACACACTCCAAATTTCCTCAACACACACTCAAGTGTCCCCCAATCCAAGTGCCCCCACAAGTGTGTAAACACACTCCACGTGTTCCCAGCCAGTGTTGTCAAAATGGATGTTTTGCATCTAGATGTCTGGATTTTGCATGTAGATGTCTGGATTGTAAATCTAGATCTACATCTAGATTTACATCTTGATTTACATCTTGATTTACATCTAGGTCAGCATTTAGATTTACATTTAGAGTTACATCTAGATGTAAATGTAAGTGACTAGATCTTGATTATTTTAATTACCTCTGGATGTCTGAAAATGCTATTTAGACAGATGTAAATTTAGAGGGTTTTAATTGAATCTTGGAAATTTTTTGACGATTTTTCCAAATTTGTGCCAGAACAGAGTTGCAATTAAGGCTTCGAGCGAGCTGTCTTATGTTACACTACGGGCTCACCATAGCCCGTGCTACTTGGAACTTTGTTCCTGGTAGCGAATCTTTAACAACAACAACATAATCTTTAACAACAACAACATTAACAACAACGTCTTATGTTTATCTCTTTTTGTTTTGGTGTCACTGGTTGATTTGTTTTCACCGTATAAAGCAAGTGTCTTCACTGCACACTGACACAGTACACACGAGTAGTAAAGGACTTGGGCCAGATTCCCGAAGCAGTTACGCAAGTACTTACGAACGTGCACATCTTTCCTCAATCTTCGACGGCTATGGTTGCGCTTATTAACCAATTCACAAGCATGAAAACTTCCCAATCAACTGTTGTTATTGTTATAAACAGCCTCCTGGTGCTTCGGAGCTCATTAACTGTTTAATAATTGTAAACACAGCCGCCAGAGATTGAGAAAAGATGTACAGGTTCGTAAGTGCTTGCGTAACTGCTTCGTGAATCTGGCCTTTGTCAGTAGAACCGGTAACTCAGTGGTGTCTGTGCAACAGTGAAAGTTTTTAAGTAATGACATACAGTGAGATCTTTTCTACATAAACTGATAATAGTTCTTTGTTGTCATAGCTTATCGTATTGGATATTACTAATATATTTAACATTTATAACCCTTTACGAGACAAAAACGCCAAACGTTTAGCAGTACGATCAAAAATTCAGATAAAAGTAGTTTTATATTTAAATATAAAATATTTATCCAATACACTTTTAATTTAGAAGTGGATTAGATAAATGGTTGTTTCAGGGGCAAAGATTCAAGACCACACATTAAGTACTGCACAACAGAGTTAAAAGGAAAATTCCAAGACTTGAAAACTCACGCTGTCTAAGGAAGGTATTACAGCAAGTCCTTTAAAGACCTATACAACTCTTACTTCAATGTTCACACCTGCTCAACATAAACCACCCAAGCTGGAAGGAGCAGTTGCCACGCATTTATGTTGCCACTCTGCTCTATGTTGTCACTCTGCTCTATGTTGCCACTCTGCTCTAAGGAATTGCCACTGTCTACTTGATCTGTGCAAGAACAATGTTGATGACAGAAAAAATTGTCTCATTTGAAGATGCATGGCACAGAGTGCAGTAATATCATAGAGTATGTTTTCTGTAGCCATTTGGAGCAGGAACTGATTAATGATATATGTATTATATACGGTTTGTTGTTAGATAAGTCTAATGTCATTTTATTTAAAAAAAATTATTAGAAGTGTCCATTATTTACTATAACATAAATCATTATAAAGTTGTCTCCAAGTATTTTGGACTGGTTCTGCTTGGAAGATGTGATGCTGAGAGTTATGTAGAGAAAACTGAAGTGTTATTATTGAGTAGAAAGTGGGACTTAGTGATGTTTGTTGAAATAGGAACAGATAATGCGAGTCTTATGACTGGAATTAATAATCGATTTTCCTTAATGTAGAAATATCAAGATTAGTAGCATTATTAATCATCATTTCATTAAATTTCAATATCACTATTTATATTTTCATAAACTGTGCTGGAGGAATAGTAATTTGTAAAATACATATATTTTTTTATATTAGTATATATGTATATACTAATATAAATGTATATTTTCCAGTGAATATCTGGAAAATCTAGATCTTTTTAGATGTTTTCGTGTCTCTTTTTGTACGTAAAATTGAAAAGTGAGTTGGAGGCATTATTCCCAGCACACTTAAGATGTCTTGAACACACTCGACGTTTCCTCTACACGCCCCTACATGTGCGTCCCTAAAACACACACACACTGACACACACACACACACACACACACACACACACACACACACACACACACACACACACACACACACACACACACACACACACACACACACACACGTACTAAGTACTAAGAATACATTCCTGCATTCCTAAATGCTATATCTGTATGTATACACCTCGCCAGTCCAAAGTTATGTTCAAAGTTACTTTAACCTCATTTGCATAGATTGCATCCCAAGTTATTAAGTTAGTGAGGCAGGCGGTGTAAGGGAAGCTCCCGCAGTGGGAGGTTACTGTGGGGTAAATGTGGGTAGCAGGGTGACCAAAGAGGGAAGGAGATTTGGGAAAACGATGCTAGGGTAAGGTGATCCCTGCAGGAGGTGTTCTAGAGTTAGAACCCAACCAAAAGGTTCCCTGTTAAGGAGAGATGACCTTTACCCTAACATCCAAGATAACAAAGGTCTGCGCCAATTGAGACTCGTAAGACAATTTAGAGCAAAAGTGTATACAAACTCCACATGTCTCCAAACACACCTTACCTGTCATCAACACACTCAGCATGACTCCAAACACACTTTACCTGTCATCAACACACTCCACATGTCTCCAAACACACTTTACCTGTCATCAACACACTCAGCATGACTCCAAACACACTTTACCTGTCATCAACACACTCCACATGTCTCCAAACACACTTTACCTGTCATCAACACACTCCACATGACTGCAAGCACACTTTACTTGGCATCAATACACTCCAAATGACTTCAAGTACACTTTACCTGTCATCAATACACTCCACATGTCTCCAAACACACTTCACCATAAGCTGAGATGCCTACAGTCCAAGACACCTTTTATTCCTAATCTATAGTCAAGAGAAGGTTCTGTCGTCGCAGTCACCAAATATTATAAAAATAATTGCATTCGGTAAATTTGTGTGTGCATATGTCATGTGTGTTTATGTATGGATGTGTGTGCGTGTGTGTATGTCTGAACGAGCTTCGGCTCCTGAACCCCATCTTTTAGCTGCTACTCATTTATTTCCTTAACCTTCTGACCCTCTTTGCTCAACTTTTTCTTTCCAGTACGTTTAACTTGGTCAGTACTCGGGCACAGAGCATGTGTTCCACTCCGTCCTTAAGGTCCGTCTGGGCCTCTTGGTTTCCATCCATGTCCACCCATTTTTCCATCCATGTCTTCTCGCCCTACAACTGTTATGTTAAACCGTTTACTCATGATCAATTTCTCCTTGTCTCTAAAAATCCTGCAAGTTGATAACTTGTCGACTTTTTCTCTCTTCGAGAGCTATATGAGTTCGTGAGTCCTTGGCCTCTGCTCATAGATCTGCCCGCAGAGTTCAATCATATTTATTTTATTAGGCCTACGGAAAGCCTCTGAACTTTATTTTCGACGAGTTTTTTTTAGGGAGAAATTCCATAACGTGACTACATATTCCAGTAATGATTTAACACAGATAGTGCACAACGTTCTCAAAGAGCTTTCTTCTCCATGCTCCTGAATGCTACATAAATGTTCGCCAGATGCGGTCATGCTACTGATGTTGCCCGGTTTATGTGTCAACGGTGACAGTCTTGGTACTGTATCTGCTCCCAAATCCTAAAAAATTCCAGTTGCCGAAAAGTACGAGCTGGAAAGCGCAGCAAACATGAATCCAGGGCCCATCGCCTGAGGAGCAGCACATCACAGCCAAGGCCCCGGTGAGCAAAGGACGGGCGTCAGATATATGCTAAGTGTGGGAAATGTGGTTTTCCAAGAGACGAGAGGGCGGCGACTGCTATGAGCCGCTCAGGGAAATGAGATGGTTCTTATATATTCACACGGTAAAATCAGCATGCAACAGGACAAAGATTTCTAGCAATGCAAGACCAGAAATTGCTTCCACAACAATTGCGAGAAGAAAGCAGTGTTTCACGACAATGGCCGCTATGTTAAACTCCTCTGTGGGTAAGCGGCGCTCCTCTAGACATTACAGCAGTATTAGTCTCTTATATTACAGTAAACACGTGAGAGAGAGAGAGAGAGAGAGAGAGAGAGAGAGAGAGAGAGAGAGAGAGAGAGAGAGAGAGAGAGAGAGAGAGAGAGAGAGAGAGAGAGAGAGAGAGAGAGTTTTCTTATTCTGATATTTGTACGCTGATCATAATCATACCCTTCTGTCTTATTCCGATCATCCGCATGTATGATATTTTATTTACTTGTAAATGTTCCCGCATGAACACGAGTCTAAATACGTTTAATTTATCGGTAATATTTGTATGAATAATCGTGTTTTTAACTTTTAGTTTTTTATGTAAGTTGAGAGCGAAAATGTCGTTGTTTGTCGTTCTCATGACGAATGGTAATGGCTAAGTTGACTCAGACGCTCGCTAGATCTAAGATCTTCAAAAGAAGCTTGTAACACATCACAGGAAGGGACATAGAGGAGATGAAGAACATGTTTTCACGGCTCTTAGAACAGCATCTCTCCTTCCGCTGTGACTTCATTTATGCTGATGACGAGTCACAATAATGTGGCTGAATAGTTGATACTCAACTCACAAATCTGAAAATGAAGAACCGACAACGTTTCGGTCCATCCTGGACCATTATCCATGGCCTGGATGGACCGAAAATCGTTGGTTCTTCATTTTCAGATTTGTGGGAGGGGTGACACCTCGTTTATCTTACTCCAGTTAGAAAATGTTTTGTAATCCCCAAATGCTGATATAATTTTTTTAAGAGACTGCATTGGTCCTTATACTGGCTTTAGTGTTTTTTCAGCTGATCCTCAGTGAGGCTTCAGTTTCCTTCAATTGGTCATCAGGGAGGTTTTTTTACCTTCTTTAACTGATCCTCAAGGAGGCTTCAGTGTTTAACTGATCCTCAAGGAGGCTTCAGTCTTCTACAGTTGATCCTCAAGGAGGCTTCAGTCTTCTACAGTTGATCCTCAAGGAGGCTTCAGTCTTCTACAGTAGATCCTCAAGGAGGCTTCAGTCTTCTTCAGTTGATCCTCAAGGAGGCTTCAGTCTTCTTCAGTTGATCCTCAAGGAGGCTTCAGTCTTCTACAGTTGATCCTCAAGGAGGCTTCAGTCTTCTACAGTTGATCCTCAAGGAGGCTTCAGTCTTCTTCAGTTGATCCTCAAGGAGGCTTCAGTCTTCTTCAGTTGATCCTCAAGGAGGCTTCAGTCTTCTTCAGTTGATCCTCAAGGAGGCTTCAGTCTTCTACAGTTGATCCTCAAGGAGGCTTCAGTCTTCTACAGTTGATCCTCAAGGAGGCTTCAATCTTCTACAGTTGATCCTCAAGGAGGCTTCAGTCTTCTTTAACTGATCCTCAGGAGGTCGTCAGCCTCTCTCCACCTGGTCCTCAGGGAGTCATTACAACCAGCCTGAAGCATCAAACTGAGAAAAGGCTGCGATAGATTACACAAAAGATGGTCTTCCCCCGCGCGAAACGTTTATCAAAAATTGAGCAAACCTCATAATTTTGGCTCTGGGTGGCACCAAGCTCTCGTTCACACTCCATATCCAATCTTCATCCTTCACGCCTTAAGTGTGAATATTGACGCTCCATTATACATAATTCACCCTAAGTGGGTAATAAAAATTGGCGATGATTCGTCTCGTAATGTTACCTTTCCTTCGTAATTTTCTCTCGATTCATGTAAGACATTTTGATGCCCTCGTTTCGTCCTTCATTTTTGAAGTTTCACGGTTTTCCTGACAGCCATCAAAAATAAGAATTTTATTTAAATACTCTACCTTCAATATTACTAGCGTTTTTCCATACATATTTAGTTTATGTCGGCTTAAACTTTGGTAATTAGTTTTCTAGTTGAGTACCAAACGCCAATTCTTTAATGTATTTTTATTGACCAGACCACACACTAGAAATTGAAGGGACGACGACGTTTCGGTCCGTCCTGGACCATTCTCAAGTCCATTCAATCGACTTGAGAATGGTCCAGGACGGACCGAAACGTCGTCGTCCCTTCAATTTCTAGTGTGTGGTCTGGTCAACATACTTCAGCCACGTTATTGTGACTCATCGCCTGCATATGTATTTTTATCTTTTGTATATATCTTTTATTATCTCTTTCCTTGTTGTGTTTGTATTATCTCCCTGTTCTTGCAACTCTCTGTATGGAGTACTTCAAGACCCTGGTTGATACCTGGTTGATGGGGTTCTGGGAGTTCTTCTACTCCCCAAGCCCGGCCCGAGGCCAGGCTTGACTTGTGAGAGCTTCGTCCACCAGGCTGTTGCTTGGAGCGGCCCGCAGGCCCATATACCCACCACAGCCCGGTTGTTCCGGCACTCCTTGAAGGAATAAATCTAGTTTCCTCTTGAAGATGTCTTCTTCTTCTTCCCACTGTTGATGCTCGTCCCTCTCGCTGACTTCTCTATGTTGATGACAATTTTGTTCTATGACCTCATTATCTTAATTTTTTCCATCCTTTCCTCTCCTCTCTTAACAATCTGGCTCCTTCTATTAATTTCAAAGTTGAATGGGAATCTAATTCCCAACTTCCTTTTCTTGGCGATCCCCGCTCTGTGTCTGGTACATTCACTTTCTCTGTCTACCGCAGACCCATGCATAGTGGTGTGTACATTCATTTCTTATCCTACCCTCCTTCTCCTCCTCCTCCTCCTTCTGTTAAGAAAAGTGTCCTCACGTGTCTCTTCCTACGCGCTCTACGCCTCAGTGATCTTCAGTTTCTCGATTCTGAAATTTCTTTGATTTACAAATCTTTCTCTCGCCTTGGGTACCCTCTACATTTTATCAATTGTTTCTATTCGAAAGCTAAACAAAATTTCTTTCATCTCAAAGCTGTCTGCATCACTAGTACCACTGTGCTCTGCCTTCCCTTCATATCTGAACTAAAAAAATCTCACACATACCCTTCGTGCTTCGAGGAAAAGATTAATAGTTTCACATTGTACCTATGCCCTGAGAAATAATGCACATAAGATAAATTATTTCTGAGGGCATAGATACAATGTGAAACAATCAATTTTTTCCACTAAGTATCTAAGAGCTCTTCTGGTTGTTAGTCCAGAATTCTTAGATGAAGAGTTTAAGAATATTGATTCTGTTGCACAAAGAAATCAAAGTAGCGTGATGCATCAAATGAACAAGTCCACAAGGGCCGTGACGAGGGTTCGAACCTACGTCCGAGAGCATCCAAGACGCGCCTTAATCAACTGTGCTACGACATGGATAAGAATTGCAACCAGGAAATCAACTTGACCTACCATGGATCCTGCAGCCTTTCCGAGACACAAACCAGGGTTTTACACAATTTCCCTCATACACCCGAGCTCTGTCAATAAGCTGTTCTACCTCTTCGCCTTTACTTCATTACACACAGAAATTATAGTAGCGTGATGCATCAAATGAACAAATCCACAAGGGCCGTGACGAGGGTTCGAACCTACGTCCACGAGGATAACAGACGTGCCTTAATCGACTGAGCTAATGTACTATGGGGAGATACCCGGCGATGCCTGGGTCTATTTGTCTCTCATCTGCCCATTTACCTATCCATCGATCCATCTATCAGTCCAGCTATCCGTCCATCTACTCATCTATTCATCCATCTATCTATCCAATCTATTTACTTTCTGTCTCACGCTGTCTCTTTGTGTATTTCTTTGTCTCTGTCTTTCGGTCTCTCTCACTTATAAAATACCAAAATAAATATACCAAAATACCAATAGCAAAATTAAGCCTCGCTGCCTCCTATACTCTGACAAAGGAGCGTGGCTTGAGAACCCTTTAAGATGTGACAGGATCTTATGTTTTATGCCAATACAAGCAAATTATGAACAGCATTAAATTTATGTTCAATTTCCCTAGATCAGTGAATAGTTATCTTGAGGTTATATTAAAATGATTTCGGGGCTTTAGTGTCCCCGCGTTGCGTATATTTCTATAAGAAAAGACATTGTTTTGGAAGTATTTAGCTGAGTAGCTGGCGGGCATGCCAAAAATAGATGTCTGTTTGAGGGGTCTGAATGTGAGTCCCTGGCCGTTGTTCCCTTTAGAATTCTGCTGGCGACCCCCAACCGACCTATGTTCATCCCGTGCCTCAGACCATTCCCTCCTTCCATTTTGGGTGAGTCAAGCTCCAAGCGTCTCTATAAGACTTCCTCTCTTACAGTATAGGTAAATTGGGAGCTTTCTTTCTCATCGATATATATTATTGAATATGACAAAATGAATGAATCTAGGACGAATCTTGTAAGTATATATATATATATATATATATATATATATATATATATGTATAATATTATGATCATTCTTTACTTCAGAAGTAAGTTTGTAGTTACCTCTCCAATGATAATGTTACACCTTTATTAAAGCTTGACGCAAAAAGACGTTTTGTTGATCCATTCAACATTCTAAAAGGCTGAGGTGAATGAGGTGGATGTAGTTTAGCTGCAGCAAACGCGTGCATTAACAGGAAGGTTGAAACGCATGGTTCCATATGCGTTTCTGCTGGTTCTGCTTCTGCTGGTTCTTCTTCTGCTGGTTCTTCTTCTGCTGATTCTTCTTCTGCTGGTTCTTCTTCTGCTGATTCTTCTTCTGCTGATTCTTCTTCTGCTGGTTCTCCTTCTGCTGATTCTTCTTCTGCTGGTTCTCCTTCTGCTGATTCTTCTTCTGCTGATTCTTCTTCTGCTGGGTTTTTTTAAATTCTTATGTTCTTCAGTTGGCTGGAGCGGTGTGTGCTGGATATTCATTCTTGTTCTTCAGGATGGTAGAATGTACATGAATGAGCTCGCTGTTAACAGTTGATTGAGATGACTTAATGCGAAGCGCTTCGCCGCTGTCTAATCTTTTATTGTCGTTACATGTTTTGATTATTTCAGTGTTGTTGATCAAGATGTCTCTGGTGATGACTTGCTTGTATGTCGATTTTTTTATAATTCTTCGAAGGAACTGACATTATAGGATTTAGAACGTGCCTTAATCGACTGTGCCACAACACGGTCAAAAGAATTACAACCAGGAGTTATTATAGGATTTAATTTCTACATGCAATCGAATCACCACCAGAGAGATATCCCATCCAACCACATTCTTAGGGATGTATAGTTACAACATGGGAAGGCCTGTCTTCCTTTATATGCCTCAGTGTGTATCGAGACCACCACTTTGGCATTCCACCTGATTCGTTACTTTTGTTGAAACAAACCCCACCGCCTCGCTGCGTCCCGCTGTTAGTTTAAGATGAATCTTTATCGTGAATGAGAACAGGAAGCGTAAACACGACGGATTGCCTACTGTGTCTCTTGTTGACAGTGTGGATGGAAACCCTCGATCGTAGTATAGTTACTGCTTGCTTCTAGACGAGGCTAAACACAAGGCTAATTGAGAGGCCACTTCTCTTACTGGGCCACTCCTTGCCACCCCCACCCTTGAGGTTATCTTGAGATGATTTCGGGGCTTTATTGTCCCCGCAGCCCGGTCCTCGACCAGACTTCCACCCCCAGGAAGCAGCCCGTGACAGCTAACACCCAGGTACCTATTTTACTGCTAGGTATCAAGGGCATAGGGTGAAAGAAACTCTGCCCATTGTTTCTTGCCGGCGCCTGGGATCGAACCCAGGACCACAGGATCACATGTCCAGTGTGCTGTCCGCTCGGCCGACCGGCTCCCTTACCCCTAGTGTGTTCCTCCCTCCCACCACCCTTTACCCCTTGTCTGTGGTGAGTGATTTGTTGTATATCGGAAATGGTTGGACAGCTTGGAGAGGTCACCGGACAGATCAACATAGATAAACCCCCTTGATCTCAGTTCCTTTCCTTAGCCCGGGGATAAACACTCAACACTTTCATACCGTAACAACAATGAAGACATCCTTACAAGCTAAAGCTTTAGGTCAATAACAGCGCCTACGTCTGAGGTCAAGCCGGACGGCCTGACACTGCTGGCTTCATGTCAACACCAGCGCCTACGTCTGAGGTCAAGCCGGACGGCCTGACACTGCTGGCTTCATGTCAACAACATTGCCTGGGTCTAAGGTCAAACAGGACGGCCTGGCACTGCTGGCTACAGGTCAACACCAGCGCCTACGTCTGACGTCAAACAGGACGGCCTGGCACTGCTGACTACAGGTCAACACCAGCGCCTACGTCTGACGTCAAGCAGGACAGCCTGGCACTGCTGGCTACAGGTCAAGACCAGCGCCTGCGTCTGACGTCAAGCAGGACAGCCTGACACTGCTGGCTACAGGTCAACACCAGCGCCTACGTCTGACGTCAAGCAGGACAGCCTGACACTGCTGGCTACAGGTCAACACCAGCGCCTCCGTCTAAGGTCAAAGAGGACGGCCTGATACTGCTGGGTTAATCTTCGCAGCGTCCTCTCTACAAATTACTGCCGGGGATTATCACGCCAGACAAGCACGGGTTGGACTATAAATCTACTTACTTGGGGGCATAAATTATACTTTTGGAAATCCTCTTTTTGGGCTCTGCCGTCCACACGGGAGGTATTGTGGGTTATTCTTGAGGCGTATCAGTGATGGAGGCAGACTTCTGACTAAGTCAAACTTGGGACTAAGTGATTCAGATTTGTGACCGAGTAAGTCAGAGATAGGACTGAATAACCCAGACTAATAGCTAAGTACATCAGTTTTCTGATCTAATTACATATAATTACAACATTCAATTGTTCTCAAAACGATATATATATATATATATATATATATATATATATATATATATATATATATATATATATATATATATATATATATATATATATATATAATATGGGTTGGTAATGGGGAACGAGCTCCGATGACCTATAAACAACTCCCGTACGGCTCAAATAGTCTCTGACAACCAAGTCCAACTCCAAGCCTGCACGAGTGGCTTAATCTTTAAGTCCGGCGGAACTGCTTTTACTGACAGGAGAAGGGGCGAGGACGTGCCTCTGGCGCCTTATAACCAGCTGCTCCGGGTAGATGGGACTCGTTAGCCTGGGAAGGCAGCCCATCTTGGGGAAAGAAAACCCGGAATCTAAACCTACGCTGCCGTGCGGCCATACCCTTCTTTTGGGTCCCTTCTTTTGGGTCCCTTCTTTTGGGTCCCTTCTTTTGGGTCCCTTCTTTTGGGTCCCTTCTTTTGGGTCCCTTCTTTTGGGTCCCTTCTTTTGGGTCCCTTCTTTTGGGTCCCTTCTTTTGGGTCCCTTCTTTTGGGTCCCTTCTTTTGGGTCCCTTCTTTTGTGTCCCTTCTTTTGGAAGACACATCTAACACTTTATGTAGGGCAGATGTAAATCTGTGTATCTATGTATTTACGTATGTAGGTTAGCTTAGCATTTTAAAAGCACCGAATCACCTTCTGTGGTTGATTGTTCAATAAACCCTTGAACTATATGTTTAACACATCTCTAACCCTGTCCATGGAGGACAGAAGAAAATGTATATATGCTGGTTAGCATTGTAAATGTGTGGCCACGTCTGTGGTAGAAAATAATAAAAAAAAAAAAAAAAAAAAAACTTCTTTTGGGTAAGGCTTCAGGAGTCAACCTCGAGGAAAAATCCGGAGTTGGAGCCCCTAACGCAGTTCGTTGTTGACGTCGACCTCTTCCTGGCAGCTCCTGCGACGGTGCTGGAACCATGTGTATTGGCATTTGCCTTTCTATTGGATAGTTTCAGCAGCGTGGAGAGGAGGGGGGGACTTGCTGCATGGGTAACAGCTTCTCCTCCATATCAACCAACCCAGGCTTTGCGCCCTGGAGAGCAACCAGAGCGCTGCTCCATAGTCTCCCGAGACTGAAGGATGCCTACCACTACATGATTATTAAATGCCATGTATGAAATCCTATGAACAAAATTCATCATTAATTCACATTTTAATCTCAGATCTTTATTATTTACAATTCCCTTAATATACTTACATTACTGGGAACAAACCTTCTGTAATGTAAGAATTATATATGCTTGTAATTCCTTAAAGCAAAACATGATTGTCAGTTCGATCGTGTCGAGGACCAAGAAAGGGAAGAGAAGAGGACCCTTGAGTTTATAGAATGCGGCGAAAGAAGTGGAGAGGTTCTTCCGTTCCTTATAAAGAGGGCGGGAAAGAAGAAAGAGTCCTTCAATCTGTAAACAAAGAGAGAGAGGGGTGGGTGGGGATAAGATGAAAGGGTTCTTCCGTTCCCAGAGAAAGAGATGGAAGATGACAGAACCCTTCCATGCATAGAGAGAGAGAGAGAGAGGGCAGAAGAGGAAAGAAAATCGCTATCTACGAGCAGATAGGGGGTAGGAGGGAAAGATGAAAGGGTCCTCCCATTCCCAGGAAAAGCAAGAAGAGGGAGAAGATGAAAGAGTCTTTCCATTCCCAGAGAAAGGGAAAAGAAGATGAGAGGACCCTTCAGTCACAGGAAAAGTGGAACAAGACAAAGGCACCCTGATCGCTTGTGTGTATATGTGTGTGTGTGTGGCAGGTGGACCCACAAGCCCAGTAGTAATTCCCAGTAAATGATAGTGTGGGCGATATCAGATGTGGGACGCCAGTGCAGAAAAGCCACAGGATAACAAACATGAATGGTAAATGAGTTGATGATAGAGCACGTCAACCCACGTTTCCTGAGGCTGTTGACGTGGAAGAACAGCACAGGGGGTGTGTGTGTGTGCGAAAGGAAGAGACTGAATGAAAAATATTAGATATCAAAGGTCATGAGATAATTATGGACTAAAGAGAGGGAAGAACAAAATTAGCAAAGCATGTGTTGTGATTAAAGTGCCCTTTTGGGGGGGGGGGGTTGTTGACGAGATTGTAGTCTAGGGTTGATGGGAGATAATGATGACTAACTTTCGAACATCTAAGCCTTTATGAATGTTATGAGGCGTGATTCTGATGAGTTTAACTCACTGAAGGCTAATAGTTCTGTCAATATGTAGCCAGTAGACTCCCCTGTCAATATGTAGCCAGTAGACTCCCCTGTCAGTATAGAGCCAGTAGACTCCCCTGTCAATATAGAGCCAGTAGACTCCCCTGTCAATATAGAGCCAGTTTACTCCCCTGTCAATATGTAGCCAGTAGACTCCCCTGTCAATATAGAGCCAGTAGACTCCCCTGTCAATATGTAGCCAGTTTACTCCTCTGTCAATATGTAGTCAATATACTCCCCTGTCAATATAGAGCCAGTAGACTCCCCTGTCAATATGTAGTCAATATACTCCCCTGTCAATATGTAGCCAGTACACTCCCCTGTCAATATGTAACCTGTACATTCCCCTGTCAATATGTAGCCAGTACACTCCCCTGTCAATATGTAGCCAGTACACTCCCCTGTCAATATGTAGCCAGTACACTCCCCTGTCAATATGTAGCCAGTACACTCCCCTGTCAATATGTAGCCAGTACATTCCCCTGTCAATATGTAGCCAGTACATTCCCCTGTCAATATGTAGCCAGTACATTCCCCTGTCAATATGTAGCCAGTACACTCCCCTGTCAATATGTAGCCAGTACATTCCCCTGTCAATATGTAGCCAGTACATTCCCCTGTCAATATGTAGCCAGTACACTCCCCTGTCAATATGTAGCCAGTACACTCCCCTGTCAATATGTAGTCAATATACTCCCCTGTCAATATGTAGCCAGTAGACTCCCCTGTCAATATAGAGCCAGTAGACTCCCCTGTCAATATAGAGCCAGTAGACTCCCCTGTCAATATGTAATCAATATACTCCCCTGTCAATATGTAGCCAGTACACTCCCCTGTCAATATGTAGCCAGTACATTCCCCTGTTAATATGTAACCTGTACATTCCCCTGTCAATATAGAGCCAGTACATTCCCCTGTTAATATGTAACCTGTACATTCCCCTGTCAATATAGAGCCAGTACATTCCCCTGTTAATATGTAACCTGTACATTCCCCTGTCAATATAGAGCCAGTACACTCCCCTGTTAATATGTAACCTGTACATTCCCCTGTCAATATGTAGCCAGTACACTCCCCCTGTCAATATGTAGCCAGTACACTCCCCTGTCAATATGTAGCCAGTACACTCCCCTGTCAATATGAAGCCAGTACATTCCCCTGTCAATATGTATCCAGTACATTCCCCTGTCAATATGTAGCCAGTACATTCCCCTGTCAATATGTAACCTGTACATTCCCCTGTCAATATGTAGCCAGTACATTCCCCTGTCAATATGTAACCAGTACACTCCCCTGTCAATATGTAGCCAGTACACTCCCCTGTCAATATGTAGCCAGTACATTCCCCTGTCAATATGTAGCCAGTACATTCCCCTGTCAATATAGAGCCAGTAGACTCCCCTGTCTATATGTAACCTGTACATTCCCCTGTCAATATAGAGCCAGTAGACTCCCCTGTCTATATGTAACCTGTACATTCCCCTGTCAATATGTAGCCAGTACATTCCCCTGTCAATATGTAACCAGTACACTCCCCTGTCAATATGTAGCCAGTACACTCCCCTGTCAATATGTAGCCAGTACATTCCCCTGTCAATATGTAACCTGTACATTCCCCTGTCAATATAGAGCCAGTAGACTCCCCTGTCTATATGTAACCTGTACATTCCCCTGTCAATATGTAGCCAGTACATTCCCCTGTCAATATGTAACCAGTACACTC
The DNA here is from genome assembly GCF_040958095.1 of Procambarus clarkii. Lineage (NCBI taxonomy): Eukaryota > Metazoa > Arthropoda > Malacostraca > Decapoda > Cambaridae > Procambarus > Procambarus clarkii. The sequence continues at coordinate 14,495,186 of NC_091156.1, forward strand.
CCCTGTCAATATGTAGTCAGTACATTCCCCTGTCAATATGTTGCCAGTACACTCCCCCTGTCAATATGTAGTCAGTACACTCCCCTGTCATCACGGTGAAGAGTGATGAGTGTCACCTTAGCAGCTATCAACACATACAAATCATCAGTGTCAATCAAAATTCATCATATTTAAATAACAATTGCTGCTGCTAAAAATATTTCCAGATTAGTTTATCAACGAGTTATTCACACGTAAAAGATTAGAAAATCGTAGAATTATTGGCAGTTCATGCAGTCACATTATAATACTGTGGCATTGTTTAATGGTGATTCGTTAAATTAGTTTAATTGAATGGTTAGAGTAAGTAGTAGTAGTACTACTACTACTACTACTACTACTACTACTACTACTACTACTATAGTAAGTAACAGAGTTCAATTTAAGTTACTTCCAACGTCGAACTGTTTCTGCGTGTAAAATATACCTGTATTGCCTGCTCTCTATTGCCTCGACTCAAGCAGACGAATGATACGTCGTGAAAGGACGAACTACCACAGTTCCTTCAGTAACTGCTCTCGACAGCCAATCAGAGTCGTGTGTTAACAAGAGATCTGTCACTCTTCCCATTCGCTCTTAGAGGCAAGTGTTCGCTGGCTGTGAGTGACACACGTGGCACTGCTCGCCTCTCATTGTAATCGTCTGGCACTTTTCACTGGACTCTTCATCATTTATCTCTCTCTCATCTGGCACTCATTACCACTAGTATGGCTAACTTGCCTCTCCTCGCTACTCGTCTCCCTCACCTGACACTCCTCACCTGGCACTCCTCACCTGGCACTCCTCACTTGGCACTCCTCATCTGGCACCCCTCACCTGGCACTCCTCACCTGGCACTCCTCACCTGGCACTCCTCACCTGGCACTCCTCACTTGGCACTCCTCATCTGGCACCCCTCACCTGGCACTCCTCACCTGGCACTCCTCACCTGGCACTCCTCACCTAGCACCTCTCACCTGGCACCCCTCACCTGGCACTCCTCACCTGGCACCCCTCACCATTCGTCCCTAATGGATCAGTACTCATTCAAGACGCGACTTAATCTTGTCATTAATGACACAATTACCCATCCATTAGAGTGCGTTATCTTATGTACTGACACATAAAAGTTCCATTCGAGAGTTGACCTCGAGAGAACTGTGGGGGCTGAAGCCTACCTCAGGTGTTGTATTTTGTATATAATGTATTGTAATTTTATCCGAGGAGACGGAATTGAAATTTGTAATGTATTGTAGTATTCAATTTATTGTTGTTTTACCTATTCCTTTCTCTAGTTAACATATGTTAACCAGAGAAAGTTACGTGAATCAAAAAGGATAAACGATGAGAGGTAAAAAAAGTGTTGATAAACGGACGACTTAAGATATGATAAAGAGATGATAAGAGATGCGTTTCGTTGACAATTGTCAACATTATCAAAGGCAGATTGCAAGTGGTTACAATTGATTGACTTGTGAAGATTAAGCCACCCAAGTAGTGAGACAAAGGCACGAGTAGCCCGTAGGGGTTTATAATGTTAGAGACGAGGAATATATAGGCAGGGGGATTGAGATGGAGCATATCACTATGGGACACAAGGCCCACTGCAGCTTACCAGTCTTCTATGTTTCATTGATGGCAGTATGGACCAGTATGTCGGGTGTTACGTCGTGTTCTCGATGATGGTGAAGTATAACATGGTGTTACACTCCACCAAGTGTAACTTGGAGGAGTGTAACTTCTCTAATCCGGTGTAACGGTGGAGTGTAACTTGGTGTTACACTCCACCAAGTGTAACTTGGAGGAGTGTAACTTCTCTAATCCGGTGTAACGGTGGAGTGTAACTTGGTGTTACACTCCACCAAGTGTAACTTGGAGGAGTGTAACTTCTCTAATCCGGTGTAACGGTGGTGTGTAACTTGGTGTTACACTCCACCGCCATCCACCAGCAGGCTAGTGATAGTTGTCTGTGCTGTCTGGTGTGTGTAATGCCTCGCCAACGTCCAGTCTTCTGCAGGCGATGAGTCACAATAACGTGGCTGAAGTATGTTGACCAGACCACACACTTGAAATTGAAGGGACGACGACGTTTCGGTCCGTCCTGGACCATTCTCAAGTCGATTGTGTCTCAAGTCGAAACGTCGTCGTCCCTTCAATTTCTAGTGTGTGGTCTGGTCAACATCCAGTCTTCTGTTGTCGCTGTGTCTGTCGACTATTGTGTTGGGGTTTGTTATAATACTTCTGCTGATGATCTGGTTATGTGTAGAGACCTTTTGTCCTTTCATAGGGCCTTGCAGGTTGTGCTATGTCTTAGAGGTGTCTTAGAGATGTTGTTTTGCCTCTATTTTAAGATCGTTATGGCTGAGTACAGTCCCTAAATGGATATGTGAAGGCATACTCTTTCATTCGTCTCTGTTTGATATCGAGAGAGCTTTACATGAGCCAGTTGGCTGTCATCATGCTGTTAGAATATATTATTTATGTACAAAAATTATGCTGACATCTGAATTTATTCTGAAACACACACACACACACACACACACACACACACACACACACACACACACACACACACACACACATCATTGAGTCCCCATCTGAAGAAGCATATAATGAAACTGGAAAAGGTTCAGAGGTTTGCAACGAGACTCGTCCCAGAGCTACGAGGGATGGGGTATGAAGAGCGCCTGAGGGAACTGTGCCTTACGACACTAGAAAGAAGAAGGGAGAGGGGGGACATGATAGGAACGTATAAGATACTCAGAGGAATTGACAGAGTGGACATAGACGAAATGTTCACACGGAATAGTAACAGAACGAGAGGACATGGATGGAAGCTTGAAACTCAGATGAGTCACAGAGATGTTAGGAAGTTTTCTTTTAGCGTGAGAGTAGTGGGGAAATGGAATGCACTTCAGGAACAGGTTGTGGAAGCAAATACTATTCATAATTTTAAAACCAGGTATGATAGGGAAATGGGACAGGAGTCATTGCTGTAAACAACCGATGCTCGAAAGGCGGGATCCAAGAGTCAATGCTCGATCCTGCAAGCACATATAGGTGAGTACATATAGGTGAGTACACACACACACACACACACACACACACACATATATATATATATATATATATATATATATATATATATATATATATATATATATATATATATATATATATATATATATATATATATATTTGTATGTACACATATATATTAGCTTTATTTGAACTTTGTTACAAAAAAGGAGTTACATATAGGTTACAAAGATGGTTATCATAGGTTGTCGAGTTCCTCCAGCTCCTCAGATGGCGGGCAGGAACCCTGGATGCAGTGCGCATATATACATATATACATATATATATACATATATACATATATATATACATATATATATATATATATATATATATATATATATGTATATATATATATATATATATATATATATATATATATATATATATATATATATATGCAGCAGGAGGGTGAGTTAATGAGGGTGTATAAGACAGCAGGAGGCTGAGCGGGCCAAGCGAATGAGACCAACGTCTCATCTGTATGACGACGTCTTAATAATGATGCCGGGCCGTGCTAGCAGAGGAGGTGGGAGAGTGAGAGAGCAGGGAGGCCTCGAGCGAGAGAGGAGGAGGAGGAGGAGGAGGGATAGAAATGTAGAGGAGAAAGAAAGAGAAAGAGAAGAAAATGAGGTGAGAGAGGTGGAGAAGGAGTTGTGGGTAGCAAGAATAACGTAGCGACCAGCAAGTACTTGGATCACACATTTTGGTCCGTAACACGTTCGAAACATGGAGTGTCGCATGAGGGAACGAATAACACAATGATGAACGTGGAGCACCGCATTAATAAAAGAACGCAGCTGCTGAGAGAACGCATGAAGTGTGAGAAATCGAATTAAGGTTTCCTGGAGGAACGGCAAGGAATATTAATTAAGAGAATGGTAGTCTAGGGATATCTTAGGAGGGATGGTTTTGATACCCATGAATAGCAGCTCATGGAGGCTCGGAAGAACGTCTGGGCAAAAGAACGTGCGGGATACTTCATGATTTAGGGAATGAGTGAGAGAGATGAAGATCATAGAGAACGTAGGTAGAATATTGGGTGAGGAGAGGGGTGGTGGAACGTTCAGGGTCCAGGGTGGAACGTTCGGGGGCCAGGGTGGAACGTTCAGGGTCCAGGGTGGAACGTTCGGGGGCCAGGGTGGAACGTTCAGGGTCCAGGGTGGAACGTTCGGGGGCCAGGGTGGAACGTTCAGGGTCCAGGGTGGAACGTTCAGGGTGCCAGAGTGGAACGTTCGGGGGGCCAGGGTGGAACGTTCGGGGGGGCCAGGGTGGAACGTTCAGGGGCCAGGGTGGAACGTTGGAGACCAGGGTGGAACGTTCGGGGGTCCAGGGTGGAACGTTCGGGGGGGCCAGGGTGGAAAGTTCAGGGGCCAGGGTGGAACGTTCAGGGGCCAGGGTGGAACGTTCAGGGGGCCAGGGTGGAACGTTCGGGGGGCCAGGGTGGAACGTTCGGGGGGGCCAGGGTGGAACGTTCAGGGGCCAGGGTGGAACGTTCGGGGAGCCAAGGTGGAAAGTTCAGGAGCCAAGGTGGAAAGTTCAGGAGCCAGGGTGGAACGTTCAGGGGCCAGGGTGGAACGTTCAGGGGCCAGGGTGGAACGTTCAGGAGCCAGGGTGGAACATGGTAAGCATATAAAGTCATGGGGGAACTCATCAGGACGATGATGACCAAATAACACATCAGCAGATGGAGAAACAACAACGTTTCGGTCCGTCGTGGACCAATAACGAGTCTTATGTCAAGACATACGACTTGTAATGGTCCAGGACGGACCGAAACATCGTCGTTTCTCGTTTTTTCTGATGTGGGATTTAGTCATCAAATCATAAGAACATAAGAACAAAGGTAACTGCAGAAGACCTACTGGCCCATACCAGACAGCTCCTATTTATAACCACCCAATCCCACTCATATATAACCACCCAATCCGTAGTCCCAATCCGGATCTTCAACCATGTTATTGTGACTCATCGTCTGCACATCAGATCTTTTTGTGGGCAATGCATATTATTGGGTGGGGGTCAGGTAGCATTATTGGACATCTGGGAGCAAGGAAAGACCAGAAAGAACGTGTGGGTGGTGCAGAATATTAAGGGGGCAAGTGAACGTGGTAGGACGAGGCAGGACAAGGCAGGACAAGGCAGGACGAGGCAGGACAAGGCAGGACGTGGGAGGAGGCAGGACAAGGCAGGACAAGGCAGGACGAGGCAGGACGAGGCAGGACGTGGGAGGAGGGTAGGTCAGCATGTGAGGACCAGTCCTAAAAGCACGAGGACACAAGTATACAAGTGCAGCCCAGCTCATCTTCGCAGAAATACTTCATAAGACGACGTAATTCTGTTTTAAAAAGCTTTTATGTGGTCGAGATGAAGCTCTGAATAGCAAGACGCTTCGAGTCCGCTCGAGTGAGGGAGGACACGGAAGTAATTATTTTATCCTTCACCCTTTTCTCCTTCGTCTCTAATGAACACAAGCTCTAAAAATACAGAGCAGCGTCGCTGGAATGTAAACATTGAGATATTTATACATTTTGCTCTATATAAACACCAGCCATGTACGTGGTCAAATACACTTTCATTTTGCCTTTTTATTTTGCAATTTCGATGAAAATGATAAAATAGTAATTATTACCAATATTACGAGTGTATATAAATTATAAATATTTATTATAAGTTATAAATTAATTAAATAAATAATTAATTATATACTGGCAGGATGAATTTTATATCAATTACAGTTATTCATGCAAGTTGTGAGTGGATACTTGTATTCGTAAACAAGTTGAGTAGGAGAGGTTAGAGTGGTGGTACAGAGGGGTCAGAGGGGAGGTACAGAGGGGTCAGAGTGGTGGCACAGAGGGGTCAGAGTGGTGGCACAGAGGGGTCAGAGGGGAGGTACAGAGGGGTCAGAGTGGTGGCACAGAGGGGTCAGAAGGGAGGCACAGAGGGGTCAGAGGGGAGGCACAGAGGGGTCAGAGTGGAGGCACAGAGGGGTCAGAGTGGAGGCACAGAGCGGTTAGAGGGGACCCACAGAGGGGTCAGAGGGGAGGCACAGAGGGGTCAGAGTGGAGGTGCAGAGGGGTCAGAGGGGAGGCACAGAGGAGACAGAGTGGAGGCACAGAGCGGTTAGAGGGGAGGCACAGAGGGGTCAGAGTGGAGGCACAGAGGGGTCAGAGGGGAGGTACAGAGGGGTCAGAGGGGAGCCAAAGAGGGGTCAGAGGGGAGGTACAGAAGGGTCAGAGGGGAGGCACAGAGGGGTCACAGGGGAGGCACAGAGGGGTCAGAGGGGAGGCACAGAGGGGTCAGAGTGGAGGCTCAGAGGGGTCAGAGGGGAGGCACAGAAGGGTCAGAGGGGAGGCACAGAGGGGTCAGAGGGGAGGCACAAAGGGGTCAGAGTGGAGGCACAGAGGGGTCAGAGTGGAGGCACAAAGGGGTCAGAGGGGAGGCACAGAGGGGTCAGAGTGGAGGCACAGAGGGGTCAGAGTGGAGGTACAGAGGGGTCAGAGTCGTGGTACAGAGGGGTCAGAGAGGAGGCACAGAGGGGTCAGAGGGGAGGCTCAGAGGGGTCAAAGTGGAGGCACAGAGGGGTCAGAGTGGAGGTACAGAGGGGGTCAGAGAGGAGGCACAGAGGGGTAGAGGGGAGGCTCAGAGGGGTCAGAGTGGAGGCACAGAGGGGTCAGAGTGGTGGTACAGAGGGGTCAGAGGGGAGGCTCAGAGGGGTCAGAGTGGAGGCACAGAGGGGTCAGAGTGGTGGTACAGAGGGGTAAGAGTGGAGGTACAGAGGGGAGGTACAGAGGGGTCAGAGGGGAGGTACAGAGGGGTCAGAGGGGAGGCACAGAGGGGTGGCACAGAGGGGTCAGAGGGGAGGCACAGAGGGGTCAGAGGGGAGGCACAGAGGGGTCAGAGTGGTGGTACAGAGGGGTCAGAGTGGAGGCACAGAGGGGTCAGAGGGGAGGCACAGAGGGGTCAGAGGGGAGGCACAGAGGGGTCAGAGAGGAGGTACCGAGGGGTCAGAGAGGAGGCACAGAGGGGTCAGAGTGGAGAGGCACAGAGGGGTCAGAGGGGAGGTACAGAGGGGTCAGAGAGGAGCCACAGAAGGGTCAGAGGGGAGGTACAGAGGGGTCAGTGGGGAGGTACAGAGGGGTCAGAGGGGAGGCACAGAGGGGTCAGAGGGGAGGTACAGAGGGGTCAGAGAGGAGCCACAGACGGGTCAGAGGGGAGGCACAGAGGGGTCAGACGGGAGCCACAGAGGGGTCAGAGGGGAGGTACAGAGGGGAGGCACAGAGGGGTCAGATGAGAGGCACAGAGGGGTGAGACCGTTGGCACAGAGTAGTGAGACAGGAGGCACAGAGGGGTCAGAGAGGAGGCACAGAAAGAGTAGAAAAAGAGTCAAATAAAGAACTTAAAGGTGAGGAACAGATCTGCCACAGAGAGGGGTAAACATAGAGGTGTTAGAAGAAAGACAAGTAAAAGTGAGAGTGGACTCACAGAAATACACCGAGCTCTCAGACATAATACACCGGGCTCTCAGACATAATACACCGAGCTCTCAGACATAATCGTCAAGTAGCCATGCAGACCCTTGGGGATGTTTTACCATGCAAGGCCACTGTGGCAAGGGTCATGTTAGAGAGCCCTTAGCACCCCAGCCTCTTGATTAGACCCGTGACCCCCACGGCTGACCTTACACATCCGTCATACAGCTTCCGGGTCGTTGCCGATTCGTGTCAGCTCTTCATCTCATTTGCATCACAATTAGCATTCAAGCTAAGCACGTAACAACGGAAGATCTGTCAGCTCGAGCATGCATTTACGCCAATATAGAAGAGGTGAGATTTGGGGGACGCCAGAAGTGTAAGAGTTTGTCTGACTGTTTCTCCTCGGGGTTATAACAAGTGAAGTTCTTTTAAATACTTTAATTCTAGTCTGAAATATTATATATATATATATATATATATATATATATATATATATATATATATATATATATATATATATATATATATATATATATATATATATATATATATATATATGTATATGGGAAGGGAGTACCACCTCTAGCTGGAAGAAGGGGGACCCATAGCCTCGGAGGAAACCACGCATAACGCATTAGAGGGAATGTTTAGATCCCCTCCAATACAGTTTCTGTGTGCTTTTCTCCTACCACCCCCTTCCTTGAATATTTTTTGTGCTTTATTATGCATTTGATGGTTACAAGATATACATGGGTTGATACAAAAATAATAATGCAAAAAGGTGCTTAAAGGTTATGGATCTCTTGAAGAACACAACAAGACCACGGAACCAGACCACGGAAAAGACCATCTTCACTCCTTCTGAAGATGTATTAATATGCGAAAGTACTTAATGAAATTCCTGTTTCAATTTTCCTCCGTAGTCTGACACTGTCATATATATATATATATATATATGTATATATATATATATATATATATATATATATATATATATATATATATATATATATATATATATATATATATATATATATATGTCGTACCTAGTAGCCAGAACGCACTTCTCAGCCTACTATGCAAGGCCCAATTTGCCTATTAAGCCAAGTTTTCATGAATTAATTGTTTTTCGACTACCTAACCTACCTAACCTAACCTAACCTAACTTTTTCGGCTACCTAACCTAACCTAACCTATAAAGATAGGTTAGGTTAGGTTAGGTAGGGTTGGTTAGGTTCGGCCATATATCTACGTTAATTTTAACTCCAATAAGAAAAAATTGACCTCATACATAATGAAATGGGTAGCTTTATCATTTGATAAGAAAAACATTAGAGAAAATATATTAATTCAGGAAAACTTGGCTTATTAGGCAAATCGGGCCTTGCATAGTAGGCAGAGAAGTGCGTTCTGGCTACTAGGTACGACATATATATATATATATGTGTGTGTGTGTGTGTGTGTGTGTGTGTGTGTGTGTGTGTGTGTGTGTGTGTGTGTGTGTGTGTGTGTGTGTGTGTGTGTGTGTGTATCACGAAAATAAACACGTGATTAAAAATGTGACAATGTCAGACCACGGAAAAGACCATCTTCACTCCTTCTGAAGATGTATTAATATGCGAAAGTACTTAATGAAATTCCTGTTTCAATTTTCCTCCGTAGTCTGACACTGTCATATATATATATATATGTGTATATATATATATATATATATATATATATATATATATATATATATATATATATATATATATATATATATATATGTCGTACCTAGTAGCCAGAACGCACTTCTCAGCCTACTATGCAAGGCCCAATTTGCCTATTAAGCCAAGTTTTCATGAATTAATTGTTTTTCGACTACCTAACCTACCTAACCTAACCTAACCTAACTTTTTCGGCTACCTAACCTAACCTAACCTATAAAGATAGGTTAGGTTAGGTTAGGTAGGGTTGGTTAGGTTCGGCCATATATCTACGTTAATTTTAACTCCAATAAGAAAAAATTGACCTCATACATAATGAAATGGGTAGCTTTATCATTTGATAAGAAAAACATTAGAGAAAATATATTAATTCAGGAAAACTTGGCTTATTAGGCAAATCGGGCCTTGCATAGTAGGCAGAGAAGTGCGTTCTGGCTACTAGGTACGACATATATATATATATATGTGTGTGTGTGTGTGTGTGTGTGTGTGTGTGTGTGTGTGTGTGTGTGTGTGTGTGTGTGTGTGTGTGTGTGTGTGTGTGTGTGTGTGTGTATCACGAAAATAAACACGTGATTAAAAATGTGACAATGTCAGACCACGGAAAAGACCATCTTCACTCCTTCTGAAGATGTATTAATATGCGAAAGTACTTAATGAAATTCTTGTTTCAATTTTCCTCCGTAGTCTGACACTGTCATATATATATATATATGTGTATATATATATATATATATATATATATATATATATATATATATATATATATATGTATGTATATATATATATATATATATATATATATATATGTATATATATATATATATATATATATATATATATATATATATATATATATATATATATATATTTATATTTATTTATATTTATATAGGTCCTTTACAATGTAGAATTATAAATGTTCATCAAGGTAATATGGAGACTGGTGAGAATGAGGTGTGGTGAACATTTAGAACAAATTTCTTTCGTCTAATAACTCGACCATGGATTCAACTAAAAGAAATTTGAATAATCAAACTGATTAAAATTCTATAAGAAAATGGCAGCAGAGAAGGAAGAACATAATGTCTTTCCATGATCGTTCCACAATGCCCCTCTCAGAGGGGGGCCAACTTAATCTAGGTGAATTAGATTGTTAATCTGGAAGTGCCAAGTTGAATGTGGACGTCCCTCCTTGCGACAAGAGAAAGAGTCATGGTGACATGGGAAACAGAATTGAGAGAGATAACTCTCTTGTAATTGCCGAATTGTCGGTAGCAAATCCGATTCTAATATAAGCCAAAGACCTTTCAGAGGAATTGCATATTCCTCCTTCATAACTAATGTTCTACTCATGATGCTACGCTAATTAGGAGACGCAAAATTTGGGTGTATCAGAATTTAAAAGAAAATTATCAAGATACAGGAAGATGAGGCGTGAAAAAATGGAGTTCTGTACATAAACCTTTAATTTAATTTAATATATTTGAGTTATGGGATTACGAGGAATGAAGATCGTGGGTCAGTAGTATGTATAGAGAAGGTCGCTTCAAGAATCAAAATATTATAGTCCTCGGAGACTATAATACAGTCTCCGAGACTTTAGTATAGTCCTCGGAGACTATAATACAGTCTCCGAGACGTTAGTATAGTCCTCGGAGACTATAATACAGTCTCCGAGACGTTAGTATAGTCCTCGGAGACTATAATACAGTCTCCGAGACTTTAGTATAGTCCTCGGAGACTATAATACAGTCTCCGAGACTTTAGTATAGTCCTCGGAGACTATAATACAGTCTCCGAGACGTTAGTATAGTCCTCGGAGACTATAATACAGTCTCCGAGACTTTAGTATAGTCCTCGGAGACTATAATACAGTCTCCGAGACTTTAGTATAGTCCTCGGAGACTATAATACAGTCTCCGAGACTTTAGTATAGTCCTCGGAGACTATAATACAGTCTCCGAGACTTTAGTATAGTCCTCGGAGACTATAATACAGTCTCCGAGACTTTAGTATAGTCCTCGGAGACTATATTATAGTCCTAAGCTTAGATATTACCAACTCAAATACATTTAAAACAATGTAAAAGCAGTAAATTATTATCTTTATTGACCAATATTGAAGACGAACGCTGGTCCTCGTGCTTTAATTAATTTTAAGCTGTTGGTTACTGGACTGGGTCATTAAAGACCTTCCTCTCTGTAATACACTGAACTGGGTCAATATAACAACCTTACTCACTGTAGGACATTGAACTGGGTCAATAACACGACCTTCCTCATTTAAGGACACTGAACTGGGTCAATAATTCGGCTTTTCTCACTGTAGGACACTGAACTGGGTTAATAATACGACCTTAATAATTGTACGACCCTGAACTGGGTCAATACTACGACCTTCCTCACTGTAGGACACTGAACTGGGTCAATACTACGACCTTCCTCACTGTAGGACACTGAACTGGGTCAATACTACGACCTTCCTCACTGTAGGACACTGAACTGGGTCAATACTACGACCTTCCTCACTCTAGGACACTGAACTGGGTCAGTACTACGACCTTCCTCACTCTAGGACCCTGAAATTGGCCACCGAACCTTAAATACTAATAATTAATTCTGGCCTCGACTTTGCTCCAAAATTAAGTTAATTATCCGGTTGAAAATTATCCCATGGGGATTATGGAGGGGGGCGAGGGAGGTTAAGGGTACGAAGGTTAATGCCCAATAATCAAGATGTTTATTATATCATACTGGTGCCACACTTAATGCTTCTTGAAGCATAGTCAGTAGTTTACTGGGTATTATGATGACATGCAGATGAAGTCACAATAACGTGGCTGAAAAGAAAGAAAAAAAGGAGAAAAACAGGAGAAAAACAGGAGAAAAACAGGAGAAAAACAGGAGAAAAACAGGAGAAAAACATAACAAGAGACGTGTTATGACATCACTGACTGGTCAAAACTAGACCTACATGTTGACCAGACAACACACTAGAAGTTGAAGGGACGACGACGTTTCACATACATATATCGAAAACAATATTTCAATAAGTATATGCAAATTATGGTCCTCGATTCTGTTTATGCAGAATTGAAGTAAAATAAAATATATATAAAATTTAATTTAATATATATAATTAACGTGGTGACATTTTTTTTTAATTTAGTATATGAAATGAAGGATTGGAAAGGATTGTGAAAGTTCATTGTAAGATATGTGATATACTTGTATCAAAAACTATGATGAAATTTATTATAATAAATCTTTTTTATATATATTTTTAATTTTAACAGTAACAATCTGAATGATTCACAACTATTTTTGAAACGACTGTGGTCGCTTCAGTTAATTTAAAAGATGTTTTATATGTTCTTTCCATATTCTACTTTCACGACGAATATGTTAAATTCTGGCTTTAGTGTTCATTATATAACATAGAGGATCTTGTGCCAAAAACTTAATAAATTAACGCTCACCAATTATTTTCACATTTATGACGTGTTTTGCTAAGTTCAATTTAGCATCCTCAGAGGTAGAAAGTGAATATAAAATAACTAACCAGGAATATATTGACCACGCGGATGTGAGTTGGGATGAGAGGTAGTACCAAGGTTGATCGAACTGGATAATCTGGTCCTGCATTCTCAA
>NC_091156.1:14513118-14560618 GCF_040958095.1 Procambarus clarkii
CCGTCTAAGTTTAGACAGACAGACAGACATTGTAATATAGATTAGTTATAATTAGAAAACAATGAGTCACAGTTAATGCCGTCACCACCGTCCGCTGCGTTACCTCCGTTACCTGTCTCACCTTCGTTATCTGCGTCACCTTCGTCACCTCCATCACCTCCGTCACCTGCGTCACCTGCGTCACCTGCGTCACCGCCGTCACCGGTAGTTATGACGGACTACGTGAAGGATTAAACTACAAACACCCAACAACGTCACTTCACATTCCACCATGTCAACCAATCGTGTTGCTTGACACGGAGAGCTGGTGTTGCTTGACACGGAGAGCTGGTGTTGCTTGACACGGAGAGCTGATGTTGCTTGACACGGAGAGCTGATGTTGCTTGACACGGAGAGCTGATGTTGCTTGACACGGAGAGCTGATGTTGCTTGACACGGAGAGCTGGTGTTGCTTGACACGGAGAGCTGATGTTGCTTGACACGGAGAGCTGGTGTTGCTTGACACGGAGAGCTGATGTTGCTTGACACGGAGAGCTGGTGTTGCTTGACACGGAGAGCTGGTGTTGCTTGACACGGAGAGCTGATGTTGCTTGACACGGAGAGCTGATGTTGCTTGACACGCAGAGCTGATGTTGCTTGACACGGAGAGCTGATGTTGCTTGACACGGAGAGCTGATGTTGCTTGACACGGAGAGCTGATGTTGCTTGACACGGAGAGCTGGTGTTGCTTGACACGGAGAGCTGATGTTGCTTGACACGGAGAGCTGGTGTTGCTTGACACGGAGAGCTGATGTTGCTTGACACGGAGAGCTGATGTTGCTTGACACGGAGAGCTGATGTTGCTTGACACGGAGAGCTGATGTTGCTTGACACGGAGACCTGGTGTTGCTTGCCACGGAGACCTGGTGTTGCTTGACACGGAGACCTGGTGTTGCTTGACACGAATACAATGTTACTCTCATTCTGTTTCTTAAAAAACCTGAGAAAGAATGGAACACTGTACTCCTGGTTTATACAACACAGTATAACCATTCAAAAGAATCAATTTTTTGTTTTTAAATGTTATAGATAAATTTTTAAAAGATAAATTTTGTACCTCCTGATCTGTTTATATTTGTTCTTCCTATTCGCTACATATGTTATATTTTAATTCATTTACAAAGTTTAGTAATGAAAATATTGAATTAGCGAATGTGTTCCCCTGAAAGAGTATAAGTAAACTTTCAAAGTATTATTACTTGTAGCAAATTTTATTCTTAACATAACTTAGGAAAAAATGGTACATTTTTTTAGCGTAATTTTGCATAAGAGGCTCTTAGTGGTAAAGTGTACTGTTATTAAGATGATTGACGAGGAAGCCTGAGTCTTCCCGGGGTCGATCTAATGACGGGGTGGAGCTTCAGCCTCTGGTCAAGACCGCAGTATTTTGCCCACACCGTTGCCAAGATTGACCTTAATGTGCAAGATGCAGCCACTAATTTGGGGCTGCGTATATATCTGTTGCAGTCAACATTAAACCGATTATTAATATTATTAGTGACACCTCTAGACCGGAAGATGGTACGTGAACACACACACACGCACGCACGCACACACACACACACACACACACACACACACACACACACACACACACACACACACACACACACACAGTATGTGTGGAGAAACTATAGGAATAACAGGACACTTGAGAGCAGAGAAAGATACCAGAGTGCCAGAAATGAATATGTCAGGATGAGAAGAGAGGCAGAAAGACAATACGAAAATTACATCGCAAGCAAGGCAAAGACTCAACTTAAATTGCTGCACAGTTACATCAGGAGAAAAACAACAGTAAAGGAACAGGTAATGAAATTAAGGATAGAGGCAGAAGGATTCACTAGGAACGACAAGGAAGTGTGTGAGGAAATGAATAAGAAATTCCAGGAGGTCTTCACCTTAGAGCAAGGAGAAATTCCATAGATAAGAGAGGGGATAGTTAACCAGGAACAACTGGACGAGTTTGAGATTACCAGTGGGGAAGTAAGGAAGTGTTTACTAGAGTTGGATGTGACAAAGGCTATAGGCCCAGGTGGAATCTCCCCTTGGATACTACAGGAAGGAGCACAAGAACTGTGCCTCCCGCTCTCCATAGTGTATAACAAATCACTGGCAACAAGGGAACTGCCAGAAGTTTGGAAAGCAGCTAACGTAGTCCCGATATACAAGAAGGGGGATAGACAGGAGGCACTTAACTACAGGCCAGTGTCCCTAACCTGCGTACCATGCAAGCTAATGGAGAAGATTGTGCGAAGAAAGCTAGTGGAACATTTGGAGCGGAAGAACTTTGTAACACAACATCAACATGGGTTCAGGGATGGCAAGTCCTGCCTCACAAGGTTACTTGAATTCTACCACCAGGCAACAAAAGTCAGACAAGAAAGAGAGGGGTGGGCAGTCTGCATATTTTTGGAGTGCCAGAAAGCCTTTGATACAGTACCACACAAGAGGCTTGCGAAAAAGCTAGAGATGCAGGCAGGAGTGAAAGGGAAGGTACTCCATTGGATAAAGGAATACCTAAGCAACAGAAGACAACGAGTCACTGTGAGGGGTGAGGTCTCAGATTGGCGAGACGTTACAAGTGGAGTCCCGCAGGGGTCAGTCCTTGGATCTATACTGTTTCTGATATATGTAAATGATTTTCCAGAGGGTATAGACTCGTTTCTCTCAATGTTTGCTGATGACGCAAAAACTATGAGGAGGATTGAAACAGAGGATGATAGTAGGAGGCTACAAGATGACTTGGACAGACTGAATGAATAGTCCAACAAATGGTTGCTAAAGTTCAACCCGAGTAAATGCAAAGTAATGAAACTAGGCGGTGGAAACAGAAGGCCAGACGCAGGATACAGAACAGGAGATGAAGTACTTAATGAAACGGACAGAGAAAGATCTAGGAGTTGATGTCACACCAAACCTGTCTCCTGAAGCCCACATAAATAGAATAACGTCTGCGGCATATGCGAGGCTGGCTAACATCAGAACAGCCTTCAGGAACCTGTGTAAGGAATCATTCAGAACCTTGTATACCACATATGTAAGACCAATCCTGGAGTATGCGGCCCCAGCATGGGGCCCGTACCTTGTCAAGCACAAGACGAAGCTAAAGCCAAGTGATGACGACCTGTCTACACCGGTGAGTACCACAACGTCGTAGAATTGAGAAAAGCAACACAGGAGACGATAGACGATAGACGATAGAAGTAAAAGCAATGAAGCTGGAGGAGGAGTTCCACCACCCTAAGATATGAGTGAAAAAAGGTAAAATTCTGCCAAAGATTTGGTAAGCAATTCCTGGAGGACGGAACAAAGAAAAGGCAGGAGATGTTAAAAATACAGAGCCCACAGACCCTCCGTTGAACCAATCACATAAACGAGAAAGATAAACGAATTCACTGGAATTCGGAGACCAGCATCGGAGCAGTGTGAGGATGACATAGCCCTCGAGGCCAAAGATCGCCCTTACGTTCTTTGTTACACACACAAAAGAATGCGTCAATATGTGATCATGTTGTCAGGGCAAGTACAAAATACAAGTTGCTATACAAAGGATATTGACAAGTGCTGAAAAGATTAAAACTTCAAGAAAGTTTTCTGTGAGTGTGGAATATAGTTTCACAAGTCGTGAGCTTTATACTCCACCAAATCTACAGCCCGCCCTCATCAACAGTCGCCAAATGAACGTTAAGCCATCAGCCACGCCCAGCGGCTTGTCAACGGAAAAAGCTAAGCGCGTACACAGTGAAATTACTAATGTACACAAATGATTTTCTCTAAGGAAAATCTTAGGAACAGGACGAAGGACGAGTCGTACCAGCGTCCTGGGTCACCCCGGACACAGCGCATGGGTTAACCCATGACAAACATTCGAGTCCGCCGACCTGCTCCATAGTTTTTTCTCGTAGTTAACACTGGACTCGTGTCAACCTGTCCTCAGGTCAGGCTCGTCCATCCAGGGGTCCCTCCCAAAGACCCATTCGTCGATTTTGACGTAATGTAAATTCAAAATAAGATTTTGATCATATATTGATTAATAGTATTATAAATTTGAATTTTGTACAAAGTTAGGCGTAGCTTAGGGAGTTTGTTTACAATACGGCCTTGATTGTTCGAGTGATTGTTGGTGTTGTCTGGGTGTGTTGATTGTTGGTATTGTTAGGGTGTGTTGACCGTTACAGTGCTGACTGTCAGAGCTGACAGTCTGCGGAACTGGTAACTCCGGGAGATCTGAGGCGGGATTGACTGTAAGCGTTTCTGATTGTTTAGGTCTTAGTTGTGGAAGTTGGTGATGACGGCGAGACTGTCAATATTGGCTTGGAAACGGCTGACTGTTAGACAGTTAGTGCGGGAAACTGGCCGCTGAGTGACATCTGCAGAGTACTGACTGTTGGAAGTAGTAATAGCTGAATTGGTACTAATTGGTGGTAAATATTAGTACTAACACAGTACTAATTGCTGGGTTAGTCAACTGTTGGGCGTGCTGACTGTGGGTGTGCTGACTGTGGGCGTGCTGACTGTGGGTGTGCTGACTGTGGGCGTGCTGACTGTGGGCGTGCTGGTTGTGGGCGTGCTGACTGTGGGCGTGCTGACTGTGGGTGTGCTGGTTGTGGGCGTGCTGACTGTGGGCGTGCTGACTGTGGGTGTGCTGGTTGTGGGCGTGCTGACTGTGGGCGTGCTGACTGTGGGTGTGCTGGTTGTGGGCGTGCTGGCTGTGGGCGTGCTGACTGACTGTGGGCGTGCTGACTGTAAGCGTGCTGACTGTGGGCGTGCTAACTGTAGGCGTGCTGACTGTGGGCGTGCTGACTGTGGGCGTGCTGACAGTGGGCGTGCTGACTGTGGGCGTGCTGACTGTGGGCGTGCTGACTGTGGGCGTGCTGACTGTGGGCGTACTTGTTGTAGGCGTGTTGTCTGTGGCCGTGAAACAAGAGCTGGGTGGCTTATGTCACCTTTAAGCAACCAGGAATCATCGGTTTCGCCCTCCACCCCTCCCTACACCCTCCCTACACCCTAACATTGCCCTTCCCTACACCCCTACCTTCGCCCCTCCCTCTACCTGTCCCTCCGTTCCTCCTTACACCCTTTTCTCCATCATCTCCTTCCTATCGCCCCCTTCCTTTTGGAAGCCATCCCACCCCGTCGCTCTCTGCCTCCTCCTCCCTCGGCCCCTGCAGCAGTCCTCACAGTAATGTGGGCTACACCACCACCTGACTTCCTAATTAGACACTCTCTAATTGTCTCTCTCTCTCTCTCTCTCTCTCTCTCTCTCTCTCTCTCTCTCTCTCTCTCTCTCTCTCTCTCTCTCTCTCTCTCTCTCTCTCTCTCTCTCTCTCTCTCTCTCTCTTTCTCAGCGTGGAGCACTTAACAATGAAAACATTTCCACATCAGGCATTGTATTTTCCCACCACCACCACATTCAACAATCACAATCATCACATCACAACATTCGAAGCGCCACAATCACCTCACCACCACAACTTAGCACCACAACCTAGCACCACAATCACCACCACCACCACAACCTAGCACCACCACCACCACCACCACCACCACAACCTAGCACCACCACCACCACCACAACCTAGCACCACCACCACCACCACCACAACCTAGCACCACCACCACCACCACCACCACAACCTAGCACCACCACCACCACCACCACCACAACCTAGCACCACCACCACCACCACCACCACCACAACCTACCACCACCACCACCACCACCACCACAACCTAGCACCACCACCACCACCACAACCACAACCTAGCACCACCACCACCACCACCACCACAACCTAGCACCACCACCACCACCACCACCACAACCTAGCACCACCACCACCACCACCACAACCTAGCACCACCACCACCACCACCACCACCACCACCACCACAACCTAGCACCACCACCACCACCACCACCACAACCTAGCACCACCACCACCACCACAACCTAGCACCACCACCACACCACCACCACCACCACCACAACCTAGCACCACCACCACCACCACCACCACCACCACCACCACAACCTAGCACCACCACCAACACCACCACCACAACCTAGCACCACCACCACCACCACCACAACCTAGCACCACCACCACCACCACCACCACCACCACCACAACCTAGCACCACCACCACCACCACCACCACAACCTAGCACCACCACCACACCACCACCACCACCACCACAACCTAGCACCACCACCACCACCACCACCACCACCACAACCTAGCACCACCACCACCACCACAACCTAGCACCACCACCACCACCACCACAACCTAGCACCACCACCACCACCACCACAACCTAGCACCACCACCACCACCACAACCTAGCACCACCACCACCACCACCACCACAACCTAGCACCACCACCACCACCACCACCACAACCTAGCACCAGCACCACCACCACCACCACAACCTAGCACCACCACCACCACCACCACCACAACCTAGCACCACCACCACCACCACCACCACAACCTAGGCATATTAACCAGAAACACGTTAAACACCTGAATAAAAATTAACCGTCTCCATAACATCATAGGCTGATGGAACAGCAGTCCACATATTATGTATTTCCCTGCAAAGTGGAGAGCAACCACTTGTATTGATTTTATTAATCGCTTTGTCAGGCTTGCTAATTTTGTCCAAAGAAAACCTTTATCGTTTATTTACTTCGTAGATCATTAAAGCGTATGAACAAAAAGCCTAGTCATTAAAATCAATTGTTGTATAATGTTGTATAATGTGTTATAATCAATTGTTGTATAATGTTGTATAATGTATTATAATCAATTATTGTATAATTCAGACAGACGAATCGCAGGAACGAATCCTTTGATTCGTTCCCAGTTGCCATTTTTTCCCTTTGATTCGTTTGATGTTGTTCTCAAGGTCAATGTGTTTAATCTTTCTCGACTCACTACCGAGTGACCGGGTTCAATCCCCCAGGCAGGCCATAAACGTTTGGGCACGTTCCCTTTCAGTTGATGCTTCTGTTCACCTAGCAGTATAGTAGGTACCTGGGAGTTAGACAGCTGCTGTAGGATCCATCCTGTGGAAGGTCAGTAGTTGGCTTAGTGGAGACTTCGACACGACTACGTGCAGGCTTCCTGTCCCAGATAACGGTAGTTATGGTTTCGTTCAGAGACAGCCACGTTTTAAATGTTTACTGATTGACTGATGAAGATAACGACAGAGTGATAGAGAGAGAGAGACAGAGAGAGAGAGAGAGAGAGAGAGAGAGAGAGAGAGAGAGAGAGAGAGAGAGAGAGAGAGAGAGAGAGAGAGAGGAGACCTTAAGGAGAGTCCCAAGACGACTACACTGCTTGTCTCCACGACCACATCTAGCAGGTATACGACGACCTGGACTAGACACACACAATTATATCACGGAGATAAACCACTCTCTCTCTCTCTCTCTCTCTCTCTCTCTCTCTCTCTCTCTCTCTCTCTCTCTCTCTCTCTCTCTCTCTCTCTCTCTCTCTCTCTCTCTCTCTCTCTCTCTCACACGCAACTCCGAACGCCTGTTTAATAAACTTAATCTTTCTTTTGTGTAGAAATAAATATTTAAATCTCGCGTCAGAAGAGCAGTATATCATTACATGAAAGGAAAATAAAAGAATAGTTTATCCTCCCCCGAGGCACAACGGTGTAAAAAATCCTTTTCATTCAATTCGTATATCTCAAATTCTATTTTTCCGGCCGCTAGCGAAGGTACAGGGCTATTTTTTCTTTTCCAGGGGCTGTTAATGGGGGTATGTAAACTTTCCCAGGGGCTGTTAATGGGGGTTTGTAAACTTTCCCAGGGGCTGGTAATGGGGGGTATGTAAACTTTCCCAGGGGCTGTTAATGGGGGTTTGTAAACTTTCCCAGGGGCTGTTAATGGGGGTTTGTAAACTTTCCCAGGGACTGTTAATGGGGGTATGTAAACTTTCCCAGGGGCTGTTAATGGGGGTATGTAAACTTTCCCAGGGGCTGTTAATGAGGGTATGTAAACTTTCCCAGGGGCTGTTAATGGGGGTATGTAAACTTTCCCAGGGGCTGTTAATGGGGGTATGTAAACTTTCCCAGGGGCTGTTAATGGGGGTATGTAAACTTTCCCAGGGGCTGTTAATGAGGGTATGTAAACTTTCCCAGGGGCTGTTAATGGGGGTATGTAAACTTTCCCAGGGGCTGTTAATGGGGGTATGTAAACTTTCCCAGGAGCTGTTAATGGGGGTATGTAAACTTTCCCAGGGGCTGTTAATGGGGGTATGTAAACTTTCCCAGGGGCTGTTAATGGGGGTATGTAAACTGTCCCAGGGGCTGTTAATGGGGGTATGTAAACTTTCCCAGGGGCTGTTAATGGGGGTATGTAAACTTTCTCATGGGCTGTTAATGGGGGTATGTAAACTTTCCCAGGGGCTGTTAACGGGGGTATGTAAACTTTCCCAGGGGCTGTTAATGGGGGTATGTAAACTTTCCCAGGGGCTGTTAATGGGGTTATGTAAACTTTCTCAGGGGCTGTTAATGGGGGTATGTAAACTTTCCCAGGAGCTGTTAATGGGGGTATGTAAACTTTCCCAGGAGCTGTTAATGGGGGTATGTAAACTTTCCCAGGGGCTGTTAATGGGGGTATGTAAACTTTCCCAGGGGCTGTTAATGGGGGTTTGTAAACTTTCCCAGGGACTGTTAATGGGGGTATGTAAACTTTCCCAGGAGCTGTTAATGGGGGTATGTAAACTTTCCCAGGGGCTGTTAATGGGGGTATGTAAACTTTCCCAGGGGCTGTTAATGGGGGTATGTAAACTTTCCCAGGGGCTGTTAATGGGGGTTTGTAAACTTTCCCAGGGGCTGTTAATGGGGGTATGTAAACTTTCCCAGGTGCTGTTAATGGGGGTATGTAAACTTTCCCAGGGGCTGTTAATGGGGGTTTGTAAACTTTCCCAGGGACTGTTAATGGGGGTATGTAAACTTTCCCAGGGGCTGTTAATGGGGGTATGTAAACTTTCCCAGGGGCTGTTAATGGGGGGTATGTAAACTTTCCCAGGGGCTATTAATGGTGGTATGTACACTAACACGACATCTTATAAGAGGTTACGCCCAAGAGGAATTGGTTGGGTACAGGAGCCCGACCACTTCTGACTCCGGCTGGCAGGCTAAGAGCTCCCCCCCTTCCCTTAGCTCATGTAAACAGGACCTGACTAGTTTTCCCCTAGGTCACACTAGGGGGAAAACTAGATAACAAATAGATAACAAACTGGTCTTGAATTGCCTGCTAGGTGAAGAGAAGCGATCAGTTGAGGACTGATGCCCTGCAGTCAATCCTCCCTTACCAGGGTTCGATTCCAACAGAAATTGCCAACGAGACTTGGGGCGAATGTTCTACAATTACGATATAAGCGAGGAAAAGTTTTATGTTTGTATAAATCAACTGAATTTAAGGAGTGCGTGAAATGATGAGAATTATGATTGTAAAATATAATAGAAATGAATGAGTGAATACAATCATGCTTGTAGAACTGTGTCCTTGTGATGTGCTTCACTTGGATACAATTTATGTCTTGTTGTGAAAATCACATTAGTCTCCTGGCTGTGTGGGTTCGTGTCTCTCTTGATGGCGTGCACAGTCATGAAAGCTGCTTTTCCCAAGCTCCAGAATACTTCTCTAATATTATTTTCCAGCATGGCGTACGAGGCCGTGAGTGTGTTTGCTATTGTGTGTGTGTGTGTGTGTGTTGGGGGGACGGGTTGGGGGTGCCTTATACCGTATTTTATGATTTGTTAACGTCGGCGAGCTACTTATAATAAATAGCAGGGAGAGAGAGAGGGAGAGGGAGAGAGAGGGAGAGAGAGAGAGAGAGAGAGAGAGAGAGAGAGAGAGAGAGAGAGAGAGAGAGAGAGAGAGAGAGAGAGAAAGAGAGAGAGAGAGAGAGAGAGAGAGAGAGAGAGAGAGAGAGAGAGAGAGAGAGAGAGAGAGAGAGAGAGAGAGAGAGAGAGAGAGAGAGAGAGAGAGAGAGAGAGAGAGAGAGAGAGAGAGAGAGAGAGATCTTTACGAGGGCTGAAAGATACAGTGTCACAGTGTTCGTAGGAAGCTACTGATCCGTGAGCTTGGCTTTGTTGGCGTTACGGCTTACTGATGTTCATCTGAGAAGGTTCATGTTATGCATTGTCGTCCTCCACTGTACTGTGATGACTGTATATATGACAGTATATACTGTTCAGATGTACCAGTCTCTCTCTCTCTCTCTCTCTCTCTCTCTCTCTCTCTCTCTCTCTCTCTCTCTCTCTCTCTCTCTCTCTCTCTCTCTCTCACTCTCTCTCTCTCTCTCTCTCTCTCTCTCTCTCTCTCTCTCATACACACACACAATAAATAACAAGATTTAGATTATGATCGAAATCAATAAAAAAAATATTCTGAAAGAGACATTTTCCCGAGCCAAAGACCAGAAAAAAATGAGCTACAGATAGGAAAGTCCAGCACTCATTAAAGTTAAATAATTAAACAAACATATTACGATGTTCTCGTCTGTCAAGACAGCACCTCATAACTCTCTCCCCCCTGAGTCTTCTGGCATAAATAAGCTTTCCGTGTATTTACACTTTGTCACAAATTCCCGTAAATTGTAAACACAGCGTCCGGATGGAAGTCAACAGCGCTTAAACTGTGATATTAGCACTTAAACTTTTATATTAACGCCATGTTGATGTGTATCTGAACGCCGGTGCTAATATGTTGATGTATATATGTTCGCTGCATCTCATGTTGGTATATATCTGAACGATGGCGCTCACTCTCACCCCTCACTCTTATGCTCACTCTCACCTCTCACCCCTCACTCTCATTCTCTCTCTCTCCTGGTCTCTCTATCACCTATAATTACTGTACAACCATCACACAACCATTTATTTCTGACCCACAACATCAAAAAAGAAAATCTAATACTGATAAAATATCCGATAAGTAAAACTTCTGAATTATCTTTATTCATGATTAACATTAACGACCAGGTCGGGTGTGGACTTGACGACCAGGACGGACGTGTTATCTTGATGATCAGGTCGGACGTGTTATCTTGACAACCAGGTCGTGTGATCTTGATTTGTCTGTGGCGACTTACAGGAATATGTAAACACTGTTACCGATTACCTGTCAAGATACGCCTGTGTCTCACTCTCTCTAGCTCCTATGATACATCTCCTCTCCTCACCATCATCCACTCCCTCTCCCAGGCACTCTCCCACACCCCTCTCCCAGGCACTCTCCCACACCCCTCTTCCAGGCACTCTCCCACACCCCTCTTCCAGGCACTCTCCCACACCCCTCTCCCAGGCACTCTCCCACACCCCTCTTCCAGGCACTCTCCCACACCCTCTCCCAGGCACTCTCCCACACCCCTCTCCCAGGCACTCTCTCCCACCTGGTCACTCACCAAACCTATCACCTGGCGACCATCAGATGACGAACGACCTCACTACGCCTTCATCACCGACTGAATGGGTAGTCCTTCAAGCACATGGAGATTCTTCTTCTTATTCTTCTCTGTCTCTCTGTCTTTCTGTCTCTCTGTCTCTCTGTCTCTCTCTCTCTCTCTCTCTCTCTCTCTCTCTCTCTCTCTCTCTCTCTCTCTCTCTCTCTCTCTCTCTCTCTCTCTCTCTCTCTCTCTCTCTCTCTCTCTCTCTCTCTCTCTCTCCGTCTCTCCGTCTCTTTCTCATACAGACAAGCACCACTATCAACACGGGCCCTCCTCTCTCTCTGTCTCTCTCTCTGTCTGTCTGTCTCTCTCTCTCTCTCTCTCTCTCTCTCTCTCTCTCTCTCTCTCTCTCTCTCTCTCTCTCTCTCTCTCTCTCTCTCTCTCTCTCTCTCTCTCTCTCCCTCTCCCTCTCTCTCTCTCTCTCTCTCTCTCTCTCTCTCTCTCTCTCTCTCTCTCTCTCTCTCTCTCTCTTTCTCTCTTTCTCTCTCCTACCAGTAGCCGTCATCTCTGCCGTCCAACCAATGACAGAATGCCATAATAAAATAAATTTCACCAGATCTATCGCCCTCCGCTTTCCCACTCCCTCCCACCCTTCCCTTCAACGTCTGCCCCTACCCCCATCCCTTCCCTTCCCTTCCCTCTCCTTCCCAAGCCCCTCACTTCCGTCACTCCATCCATGCCTCGCAACGTGTGAGTGTTCACGCCGAATAAATCGTATGAGATCCCCATTGATGGGGCGACACTTACTCTTAAAACGAATTTAAGAGGTGGTCCGCAACTCTTCCCTTCCTCTCCAGCGCCCCCTCTTTCCCCCATCCTCTTCCCTTCCCTCCCTTCCCCCTTCCCCCTCTTTCGACTCCTCTCTTACCCCTCCCTCCCTCTGCCTCCCAGGCCAACCCTCACACCAGGAAAATAAATGGCGAAGATATTTTTTTCCGAGATTGGGGTAAAAAAATAAAAAGATAGGAAAAATAGTGTCCCTTCATGACATATTTTTTCTTTAGTTTTTTTGTTTGTATTTATTGTGGACGTTTGCTTGTTCACCATTGTTTATTGAATTGATTTGTGTTTATATTACATTTAGGCATTTGATCTTAGTTTTGTAGTTATTTCTAGCTGTTTATCTGTCTGTCTGTCTGTCTATCTGTCTGTCTGTCTGTCTGTCTGTCTGTCTGTCTGTCTGTCTGTCTGTCTGTCTGTCCTTGTAGCGCCCACCTGCACATTGGTTTTAGGACAACACTTTCTCTGTTTTCCTCTCCCTTACTTCCCTTAGCACGTCGTTGTTTAGCAGCGCGAAGGACGAAATAAATAAGCATGACTGTCTCCCGAACCCAACTACAGATCTGAAAATCAAGGGAGAAAAGGAGAATTAGAAAGGGAAACAAGGCAATAGTGGGGGGTAAAGAGGGGAAACTATGTGTGGGAAGGTATGAGAGGAAAGGTGGGGTGGGGTGGGAAATGAGTGATCAGGTAGAGAGAGAGAGAGAGAGAGAGAGAGAGAGAGAGAGAGAGAGAGAGAGAGAGAGAGAGAGAGAGAGAGAGAGAGAGAGAGAGAGAGAGAGAGAGAGAGAGAGAGAGAGAGACAGAGAGACAGAGAGACAGAGAGACAGAGAAGAATAAGAAGAAGAATCTCCATGTGCTTGAAGGACTACCCATTCAGTCGGTGATGAAGGCGTAGTGAGGTCGTTCGTCATCTGATGACTTCTGGGTTACAGAAGTCACGAATATATAAAACCCGTCATTATCAATAAATAGAATGAAGACAAATGCAAATCTGCTTTTAATAAATATTCGAGGAAACACTACACTATATAAAAAATAACTGGTTTAAAATAGATCAAAGTTATATGACAAATATAAGAGGAAGTCAAGCGCTGGATAAACGAATACGAAGTATAAAAAACTGGCAAAAAAGAGCCTGTACAAAGGTCAACACCCCCGGTCAACACACACATATACACACACACCTACAAGCCAACATTTGCAACAGTGTCAACAAATGGAAACAAATACTGCAGGCTTGATGAAGAAAGGTTGCAAACAGTCTGTATTAAGTTGTGCTTGTGGCCTCATACGTCACGGGGAGAGGAAAGTTTTAGAGAGAGAGACACACACACTGAGAAAAGGGATTGTAGAGAGAGAGAAAAAAAATCAGGAGAAAGATTAGAGAGCAAAGGGAAGGATTAGAGAGAGCCAGGAGAAAGATTGGAGAGAGCAAGGAAAAGAATTAGAGAGAGCCAGGAGAAAGATTGAAAAGAGCAAAGAAAATGATTAGAGAAAGATTGGAGAGTGCCAGGAGAAAGATTAGAGAGAGCCATGAGAAAGATTGGAGAGGGCAAGAAGAAGGATTAGTGAGAGCCAGGAGAAAGATCGGAGAGAGCAAAGAGAAGGATTAGAGAGAGCCAGGAGAAAGATTGAAAAGAGCAAAGAAAATGATTAGAGAAAGATTGGAGAGTGCCAGGAGAAAGATTAGAGAGAGCCATGAGAAAGATTGGAGAGAGCAAGGAGAAGGATTTGAGAGAGCCATGAGAAAGATTGGAGAGAGCAAGGAGAAGGATTAGAGAGAGCCAGGAGAAAGTATAGCCAATATAAGCGCTAGAGAGAAAATATGGGAAGAATTAAAAAGATAGTGAGATCCATGCAGCCTCATATTATAGAATAATGCATATACTGTATACTTTTAATATAGAATGAGCTGAATATACCCTTATTATAGAATGATCCATGTATACCCGTAACATAAAATGATCTATGTATGCTCATAATAAAGAATGAGCTATATATATTCTTAACATAGAATGAAATATGCATACCTTCAATATAAAATAATCCATTTATTCTTTTAAAATATAGTGACAGAATGAGCTATGTATACTTCTAGTATGGAATCAGCTATGTGTACTCGTAGTATGGAATGAGCTATGTATACTCTTCCTATTGAATAATGCATATATACCTTTAAGATAAAACGAGCCATGTACATCCTTCAGTACAAAATGACTTATGCATATTCTTAATATGAAATAACCTATGTATCCCATTCATACAGAATGATCCATGTATAATTTTAAGATAGAATGATCGATGCATATTTTTAATACAGTTGCAACTGTGTCTACTCTGTACTGTTGCTACTGCTGCTGTTGCTGCTGCTGTTGTTGTTGCTGCTGCTGCTGCTGTTGCTGTTGCTGCTGCTGTTGCTGCTGCTGCTGCTGCTGCTGTTGCTGCTGCTGTTACTGCTGTTAAACTGGATTAGTTGCAGCTGTTATGGTGAATTAATTGCTGCCTGGCTGTTGTGGCCATGTCCAGCTGTTGTTGTGGTGTGAATAGGCTGAAGCAGTTTTTGCAATGCAATACCACTTGGCTGTTGAGGACCTGTTTGAACAGTAGTTGCAATGCAATACCACTTAGCTGTTGTGGACCTGTTGGAACAGTTGCAGCAGCGCTGGCCTCGTATCTTAGAAGGCGAGGTGGAGAACACAGCGGCCACATTGTGGAGGCTGGACACATCCGGCTCGCTGTTTACTCGAGCCAGACTCCGGACGCCAGACCAGCTGAATCTTATTGATAAGTCCAGAGGTTCCCGTCTGCTGTTGGAGAACATCAGACGGGAACTATCCCTACCCTGGTGAGGATGTGGCTCATGGCTCCCTCTACCTTGGTGAGGAGGTGGCTCATGGCTCCCTCTACCTTGGTGAGGATGTGGCTCATGGCTCCCTCTACCTTGGTGAGGAGGTGGCTCATGGCTCCCTCTACCTTGGTGAGGAGGTGGCTCATGGCTCCCTCTACCTTGGTGAGGAGGTGTCTCATGGCTCCCTCTACCTTGGTGAGGAGGTGGCTCATGGCTCCCTCTACCTTGGTGAGGAGGTGGCTCATGGCTCCCTCTACCTTGGTGAGGAGGTGGCTCATGGCTCCCTCTACCTTGGTGAGGAGGTGGCTCATGGCTCCCTCTACCTTGGTGAGGAGGTGGCTCATGGCTCCCTCTACCTTGGTGAGGAGGTGTCTCATCGCTCCCTCTACCTTGGTGAGGATGTGGCTCATGGCTCCCTTTACCTTGATGAGGATGTGGCTCATGGCTCCCTCTACCTTGGTGAGGAGGTGGCTCATGGCTCCCTCTACCCTGGTGAGGATGTGGCTCATGGTTCCCTCTACCTTGGTGAGGATGTGGCTCATGGCTCCCTCTACCTTGGTGAGGAGGTGGCTCATGGCTCCCTCTACCTTGGTGAGGAGGTGGCTCATGGCTCCCTCTACCTTGGTGAGGATGTGGCTCATGGCTCCCTTTACCTTGATGAGGATGTGGCTCATGGCTCCCTCTACCTTGGTGAGGAGGTGGCTCATGGCTCCCTCTACCCTGGTGAGGATGTGGCTCATGGTTCCCTCTACCTTGGTGAGGATGTGGCTCATGGCTCCCTCTACCTTGGTGAGGAGGTGGCTCATGGCTCCCTCTACCTTGGTGAGGAGGTGGCTCATGGCTCCCTCTACCTTGGTGATGAGGTGGCTCATGGGGTCCCTCTACCTTGGTGAGGATGTGGCTCATGGCTCCCCCTACCTTGGTGAGGATGTGGCTCATGGCTCCCTTGCCTTGGTGAGGATGTGGCTCATGGCTCCCCCTACCTTCATAAGGATGTGGCTCATGGCTCTCTCTACCTTGGTGAGGATGTGGCTCATGGATCCTCCTGCCATCGTTACAGTGTGGCTGGTGGATATTTCAGCACTCATGAATATGTGGACCATAGATGCCTCCTGCCCGGGTAGGGATGTGGCTGATAATCTCTGCCATTACTGGTGAAGGGGGATGTGGCCCCCTGAATCCCTTAGCACTCATAACTGACAAGTCACCGGGTGTCGGACCCAGACCACACTATGTGCGAGTCTGGCCGTGTTCCTCTTTCCTCTGGCCGCTTTAACCTCGGTGGAAATCATATGTGTCGATCAACGTCACAGGTCGACTGACCCCTGCAACATTAATACTGTCAAATGCATTTGAAATGTTTTAGAGAGTTAAAAAGCAGAAGAGAAAAGGCATAATACTGATTTTGCTATTCAGTTGAAAAGCTTGAAACAAAATAGTATAAATGTTTTTTTTTTGTATTTTTTCTGAATTATCAGGGGTAAGCGCCAAGTTATTACGAGTTTACAGCACTTGGAAAGGGTCAGGATAAGGATTTGGGATGGGATGGGGGTAAAAGGAATGATGCACTTGGATGCTCGGGGATTGAACGCTGACCTGCATGAAGCGAGACTCAGACGTGTTAATATCTTCATTCTTTGTAATAATAAATATTACATTTTTTCAATTAATAGCTAAGATTATATATTGCAGTTTGGTGTTTAATTGTGCCTAGATTAGGTAGAGTGATACAGGGCCTTTGATAACTGTTTCCTAAGTACCGTCCGTGGGTAAGCGATTCACCGAGCCGTACTCGGCTCGTAGTCATTTTCCCCCTTTCCTTTTCTCCCTTCCCTCTTCCCTTTTTTCCCCTCCCCCTTCCCCCCTTCACCTTTCCCCCATTCCCCAGGGTAAACACGTCCCCCACACCACCATGTCAGCAACAGCCCATGGGAACTGGGTACGAGTTTTTGGTGCTTTACCGTGACAGCTCTCCATCCTTTAAACTCACACACACACACACACACACACACACACACACACACACACACACACACACACACACACACACACACACACACACACACACACACACATACACACACACACACACACACACACACACACACACACACACACACACACACACACACACACACACACACTTCATAACCCAAAAACGTGCAGAGGTAGAAGAGCTTTATATTCCCCCAACAAAGGGGAACTAAGCCACGTCAACCCGTGGCTTGATAGAACACCGCATGGCAGCCAAAAACATAAATAGAAAAAACATCCTAAAAAAAAAAGTCTGTAGTTAATAACGAGAGAAGCTGAAGAGCACAGAATGAATACTTGTGCACAAGAGCAGTCACAGAGAAACAATACTTATATGATATTGCCTCTAAGTGAGTAATTATCAAAAGAAGGCACCAAGCCGGGAAGACTGTGCCCCACTATTGTCTTTAAGATTAAGGTTAAATGTTGCTTCACAACCACATAACGCAGAATAAAACATCGATAACTGATTGGATGTTAAACGCCTCAAGAGAAGCTGACAGAAAACGTTGAATTACACAGAAAATGTGTGAGGAGTGGAAGGGAAAGTTCCAAGATGGAGAGAGGAAGAACTTTCTGAAGTTGAAGTGAAGACAGAGGCTGAAGTAAGGTGGAACAAAGCCTATTGCACCTGTCATGATCCCACAATGGAAGCCACGATGAATCCCACCATAGTAGCTGCTCAAAAAGCTGTTCAAACATTGTATAAGGTATTTGCAATACTGCACAATGCAATCACTGAGGCGTGGAGTGGTGCCAGCAGCTGGAAGTGGCCATACGTCACACTGTAACACTCGCCAAACTCCAACACTAACCAATTAGCGGCACAATCAGTGTCCTTAACAATAATACAATAGAAAGTGTTAAACAGAACATTAACAAATAAAACACAGGGATAAAGAGAGATGAATTAACCACTTCAATGCCCCAAAATTAGTTCTGGGAAAGGAAACCATCCCTGAAAAACTAATTAAAGTTTCATATTAATATGAGTTGAGATCAATATAAAAAAAGTAAGGAGCAGAAGAGATTGCATATTTTATATCATTAGAAATCATTTGACACTATTCCACATAATTCAGACGATGAGAATCATGACAAACAAAAACTACAAGAGGTTTCACGAAAATTTGGATACGTTGTAAGAAAATTCTGACAAATGGCTACTTGACTTCAATACAGATAAGTGTAAGGTAATGATGGTGGGAAGAAGAGTAAGGAGACCTGAGGAACAATGCTTAACGGAAAGAAGAAACTACCAAGATAAATAACAGAAAAAGACATAATAGTGAACCTATATTCAGAGGAACTCATCAATGGAATCATATCCGGAGGAATTCATCAATGGAATCATATCCGGAGGAACTCATCAATGGAATCATATTCAGAGGAACTCATCAATTGAATCATATCAGCATAACGTGCTCAGCCGCCCAACATCAAGACTACCTTCAGAAACCCAGACAATGATGCTCTCAGGCAGCTGTACCTCACATACGTCCGTCCTTGCCAGTGTAAGATGAAGCACCACCACCACCACTACTAGCAGTAGCACCACCACCACCACTAGCAGGAGCACCACCACCACCACTAGCAGGAGCACCACCACCACCACTATCACCACTAGCAGGAGCACCACCACCACCACTACCACCACTAGCAGTAGCACCACCACCACCACCACCAGCAGGAGCACCACCACCACCACTAGCAGGAGCACCCCCACCACCACTAGCAGGAGCACCACCACCACCACTAGCAGGAGCACCACCACCACCACTAGCAAGAGCACCACCACCACCACTAGCAGGAGCACCACCACTACCACTACCACCACTAGCAGTAGCACCACCACCACCACCAGCAGCAGGAGCACCACCACCACCACTAGCAGGAGCACCCCCACCACCACTAGCAGGAGCACCACTACCACCACTAGCAGGAGCACCACCACCACCACTAGCAAGAGCACCACCACCACCACTAGCAGGAGCACCACCACTACCACTACCACCACTAGCAGGAGCACCACCACCACCACTACCACCACTAGCAGGAGCACCGCTACCACCACTAGCAGGAGCACCACCGCCACCACCACTAGCAGGAGCACCACTACCACCACTAGCAGGAGCACCACCACCACCACCACTAGCAGGAGCACCACCACCGCCACTAGCAGGAGCACCCCCACCACCACTAGCAGGAGCACCACCACCACCACTAGCAGGAGCACCACCACCACCACTAGCAGGAGCATCACCACCACCACTAGCAGGAGCACCACCACCACAACTAGCAGGAGCACCACCACCACCACCACTAGCAGGAGCATCACCACCACCACTAGCAGGAGCACCACCACCACCACTAGCAGGAGCACCACTACCACCACTAGCAGGAGCACCACCACAACCAGTAGCAGGAGCACCACCACCACCACTAGCAGGAGCACCACCACCACCACCACTAGCAGGAGCACCACTACCACCACTAGCAGGAGCATCACCACCACCACTAGCAGGAGCACCACCACCACTACTAGCACCACCACTAGCAGGAGCACCACCACCACTAGCAGGAGCACCACCACCACTAGCAGGAGCACCACCACCACCACCACTAGCAGGAGCACCACCACCACCACCACTAGCAGGAGCACCACCACCACCACTAGCAGGAGCACCCCCACCACCACTTGCAGGAGCACCACCACCACCACTAGCAGGAGCACCACCACCACCACTAGCAGGAGCACCACTACCACCACTAGCAGGAGCACCACCACCACCACTAGCAGGAGCACCACTACCACCACTAGCAGGAGCACCACCACCACCACCACCACTATCAGGAGCACCACCACCACCACCACTAGCAGGAGCACCACCACCACCACTAGCAGGAGCACCACCACCACTAGCAGGAGCACCACCACCACCACTAGCAGGAGCACCACCACCACCACTAGTAGGAGCACCACCACCACTAGCAGGAGCACCACTACCACCACTAGCAGGAGCACCACCACCACTAGCAGGAGCACCACCACCACCACTAGCACCACCACCACCACTAGCACCACCACCACCACTAGCACCACCACCACCACTAGCACCACCACCACTAGCAGGAGCACCACCACCACCACTAGCAGGAACACCACCACCACCACCACTAGCAGGAGCACCACTACCACCACTAGCAGGAGCACCACCACCACCACTAGCAGGAGCACCACCACCACTAGCAGGAGCACCACTACCACCACTAGCAGGAGCACCACCACCACCACTAGCAGGAGCACCACCACTACCACCACTAGCAGGAGCACCACCACCACCACTAGCAGGAGCACCACCACCACCACTAGCAGGAGCACCACCACTACCACCACTAGCAGGAGCACCACCACCACCACTAGCAGGAGCACCACCACCACTAGCAGGAGCACCACCACCACCACTAGCAGGAGCACCACCACCACCACTAGTAGGAGCACCACCACCACTAGCAGGAGCACCACTACCACCACTAGCAGGAGCACCACCACCACTAGCAGGAGCACCACCACCACCACTAGCACCACCACCACCACTAGCACCACCACCACCACTAGCACCACCACCACCACCACTTGCAGGAGCACCACCACCACCACTAGCAGGAGCACCACCACCACCACCACTAGCAGGAGCACCACTACCACCACTAGCAGGAGCACCACCACCACCACTAGCAGGAGCACCACCACCACTAGCAGGAGCACCACCACCACTAGCAGGAGCACCACTACCACCACTAGCAGGAGCACCACCACCACCACTAGCAGGAGCACCACCACTACCACCACTAGCAGGAGCACCACCACCACCACTAGCAGGAGCACCACCACCACCACCACTAGCAGGAGCACCACCACCACCACTAGCAGGAGCACCACCACCACCACTAGCAGGAGCACCACCACCATCACTAGCAGGAGCACCACCACCACCACTAGCAGGAGCACCACCACCACCACCACTAGCAGGAGCACCACCACCACCACTAGCAGGAGCACCACCACCACCACTAGCAGGAGCACCACCACCACCACTAGCAGGAGCACCACCAAGACCACTAGCAGGAGCACCACCACCACCACCACTAGCAGGAGCACCACCACCACCACTAGCAGGAGCACCACCACCACCACCACTAGCAGGAGCACCACCACCACCACTAGCAGGAGCACCACCACCACCACTAGCAGGAGCACCACCACCACCACTAGCAGGAGCACCACCACCACCACCACTAGCAGGAGCACCACCACCACCACTAGCAGGAGCACCACCACCATCACTAGCAGGAGCACCACCACCACTAGCAGGAGCACCACCACCACTAGCAGGAGCACCACCACCACCACTAGCAGGAGCACCACCACCACCACCACTAGCAGGAGCACCACCACTACCACCACTAGCAGGAGCACCACCACCACCACTAGCAGGAGCACCACCACCACCACCACTAGCAGGAGCACCACCACCACCACTAGCAGGAGCACCACCAACACCACTAGCAGGAGCACCACCACCACCACTAGCAGGAGCACCACCACCATCACTAGCAGGAGCACCACCACCACCACTAGCAGGAGCACCACCACCACCACCACTAGCAGGAGCACCACCACCACCACCACTAACAGGAGCACCACCACCACCACTAGCAGGAGCACCACCACCACCACTAGCAGGAGCACCACCACCACCACTAGCAGGAGCACCACCACCACCACCACTAGCAGGAGCACCACCACCACCACTAGCAGGAGCACCACCACCACCACCACTAGCAGGAGCACCACCACCACCACTAGCAGGAGCACCACCACCACCACTAGCAGGAGCACCACCACCACCACTAGCAGGAGCACCACCACCACCACTAGCAGGAGCACCACCACCACCACCACTAGCAGGAGCACCACCACCACCACTAGCAGGAGTACCACCACCATCACTAGCAGGAGCACCACCACCACTAGCAGGAGCACCACCACCACTAGCAGGAGCACCACCACCACCACTAGCAGGAGCACCACCACCACCACCACTAGCAGGAGCACCACCACCACCACTAGCTGGAGCACCACCACCACCACTAGCAGGAGCACCACCACCACTAGCAGGAGCACCACCACCACCACTAGCAGGAGCACCACCACCACCACTAGCAGGAGCACCACCACCACTAGCAGGAGCACCACCACCACCACTAGCTGGAGCACCACCACCACCACTTGCAGGAGCACCACCACCACTCTCACTATCACCATTACTGCCTCCATCACCATCACGCGCACCATCACTACCACTGCCACCTCATTTGTAAATGACAATGTTGTTATATAAAACCGTCATGAAATGTTGCATGATTTGAAAAAAGGACTCTCTCTCTCGCTCTCTCTCTCTCTCTCTCTCTCTCTCTCTCTCTCTCTCTCTCTCTCTCTCTCTCTCTCTCTCTCTCTCTCTCTCTCTCTCTCTCTCTCTCTCTCTCTCTCTCTCTCTCTCTCTCTCTCTCTCTCTCTCTCTCTCTCTCTCTCTCTCTCTCTCTCTCTCACTGTCGCTAGGTAAAAGATTCACTTGGGAATGTACTTCATTATACTTACCCTTAAAATAATGAGTTCATTATTTTCTTTGCTATTTGGCTATTTTCGTTTTTTCGTGTAAGTAATGCAATATTAGCCCCCCAAAAATGCATTACTTTTCCCATCTAATGTAATTCCAGGTAATATTACCTACTTGCTTTTACATCTTCATTTCCATTCCAA
The DNA here is from genome assembly GCF_040958095.1 of Procambarus clarkii. NCBI lineage: Eukaryota > Metazoa > Arthropoda > Malacostraca > Decapoda > Cambaridae > Procambarus > Procambarus clarkii. The sequence continues at coordinate 14,536,131 of NC_091156.1, forward strand.
TGAAGCCTGGGAGAACAGGCCATGCAATTCCCCTTTCCCCTCATTCCATCTCCAGCGGGAGCGGCGCTGCACCATCTAATCCTGCACCTCTTCAGCCAAGCTGCCTTCTGCTACTCTGGCTTCCTGGGTCTAGTAGGGAGACTCCTATCCCCTCTGGCTTCCTGGGTCTCGTAGGGAGACTCCTATCCCCTCTACCACTCCCTCAAACTCGTCAGTCTTGGAGGAACTCTTCCATCGACATTGTCACCTTTTCAGGGACCTTTGCATCCACAGTGTCACCCCTCACAGGGGAATCTGTCATCCAGTGTCACCCTTACAGGGACACCTCTGGCAAATCCCTCACCTCTCATAAGGATACACTACTATATGCCTCCAGGGAGCCGGTCGGCCGAACGGACAGCAAGCTGGACTTGTGATCCTGTGGCCCTGGGTTCGATCCCAGGCGCCGGCGAGAAACAATGGGCAGAGTTTCTTTCATCCTATGCCCCTGTTACCTAGCAGTTAAATAGGTACCTGGGTGTTAGTCAACTGTCACGGGCTGCTTCCTGGGGGTGGAGGCCTGGTCGAGGACCAGGCCGCGGGGACACTAAAAGCCCCGAAATCATCTCAAGATAACCTCAAGATAACCCCCTCACTTGATAAACGCTAGACTACACAGTCTGGAGGATAACGTGATCACGCAAAAATAAATTAAAAATCAATGTGCAAGAGGTTGCATTATGTAAGATATTCTCTCAGTCTCCACTGGCAAATTCTGTCGTTTGGGTGGATGGCTTCTATAATTCTATGTTTGTTTGTGCAACAGGCCTTCGGTGTTTATATCGGCGCACGACCAGGGTTGTTAGTTTGTCTTGTTAGACCATGCGTACTCTGAGTAAATGCCGCAAATGAACAGATTCTCGTCTGCTAGACAAAGTAAGATGCAGCAAGGCAACACAATACGACCATTATTTGACCAGCTGACGTTTGATTGAAGTGTTTCAACACTGTTAAGATCACAAGACATCGCTTGGTTTTTTACCCAAAAATAAGGATTTAATTTATCGAAATTTAGACAATAATGACAAACGTTACATCACAGAAGTGGTCATAAAGCCATCACAGCTTCCTATACCCAAAAGCTTCAGTACGGGAACTGCATTTTTTTATTATTATTATTATTTTCTACCACAGACGTGGCCACACATTTACAATGCTAACCAGCATATATACCTTTTCTTCTGTCCTCCATGGACAGGGTTAGAGATGTGTTAAACATATAGTTCAAGGGTTTATTGAACAATCAACCACAGAAGGTGAGTCGGTGCTTTTAAAATGCTAAGCTAACCTACATACGTAAATACATAGATACACAGATTTACGTATGCCCTACATAAAGTGTTCGGCTGCATTGTAAGTCAACTGGGTGGTGAGACGCAGGGATCAAGAGGTGCGCCATCAGGTCCAAACCCAAAGAAAAGTTTGAAAGTTTATCCAAGGAAAGACAAAAGTTTATCGTTATGTTGTATTTCTTCCGAATCATCACGTGAAAGTTGGTCGCCTCCAGGATAACGAACGGACGAGGGTAAATGCCATGGTTATCTTGAGGTTATCTTGAGATGATTTCGGGGCTTTTTAGTGTCCCCGCGGCCCGGTCCTCGACCAGGCCTCCACCCCCAGGAAGCAGCCCGTGACAGCTGACTAACACCCAGGTACCTATTTTACTGCTAGGTAACAGGGGCATAGGGTGGAAGAAACTCTGCCCATTGTTTCTCGCCGGCGCCTGGGATCGAACCCAGGACCACAGGATCACAAGTCCAGCGTGCTGTCCGCTCGGCCGACCGGCCATGGAGCCTGCACCGTATCCAAGAGCGACGTGGATTAGACACCGAATTAACGTTTATTTAACGTTGAATAAACGTTAATAACGTGAATAAACGTGATGATGTTGTTATTGATGATGTTACATGGTCACTGGTGATCATCACTATTGATGATGCAACCGCCAGTAAACCACCTTTTGTACTCTTAAGTATAATAAAGGCCGGAAAAAATAAAGCAAAAATGCCAAGCTTAAATATTCCTAGGCTTAAGTATAGATAAGTATATATATGTACATAAGTATTAGTATATTTTGGTAGCAGTCTTTCCTGTAGACATATATTATTAAATATGACCGAAAAAGTAAGATTAATAATTCTAACACGAATTTTCTCAATCTTTCGTGCATTTCTTTTCACTGTTGGAGGTAAATCAAAAATCAATTCTCCAAAATTCATTTTTATTTCTAGTCTGACGCGACACGAGCGCGTTTCGTAAAACTTATTACATTTTCAATGACTTTAGTTTACAAATACACAACTGTATTTGTAAACAAATACAGTTGTTTATACAAATACAGTTGTTTATGTATTTGTAAACAAATACATAAACAACAACAGTTGTGTATTTGTAAACTAAAGTCTTTGAAAATGTAATAAGTTTTACGAAACGCGCTCGTGTGGCGTCAGACTAGAAATAAAAATGAATTTTGGAGAATTGATTTTTGATTTACCTCCAACAGTGAAAAGAAATGTACGAAAGATTGAGAAAATTCGTGTTAGAATTATTAATCTTACTTTTTCGGTCATATTTAATAATATATGTGTACATATTTATATATATGTACTGTATTAGGGGCTAAGATAGCGTGTATTAGGCCCAGCGATTGCTAGGAGAGGTTAGGTTAGGGTAGATGACGTCTGATAATCGCTGTTAGGTTAGGTTAGGAGCCTGACAGCCGAGTGGACAGTGCTTCGGATTCGTAGTCCTGAGGTTCCGGTGGAGGCGGAAACAAATGGACAGAGTTTATTTTACCCTGATGCTTCTGTTCACCTAGTAGTAAATAGATGCCAGGAAGTTAGACAGCTGCAACGGGCTGCTTCCTGGGGGGGTGTAACAAAAAAGGAGGCCTGGTCTAGGACCGGGCCGCGAGGACGCTAAGCCCCGAAATCATCTCAAGATAACCTCTCAAGAAGAAGATAGGATAAGTTAGGTTAGGTCAAGTCCATCGCTACTAATTGGTACTTTAAATCAAAAGATTACTGTAAGTTCTTTCATTTTAGAAAGATGGGCTTATAATTATACTTACTGGCAAGAATCAGGTCCTGGATTCATCAAGTATTTTCACGACCCCTGACGAAACCTGTGCATCTTTCAACCATCATGGCGGCTTTGTTTACATATTTTAAAACAGTTTACGAACATCGAGCCGCCACAACCTACGTTTATTACTGGCATAAGCAGCCTCGTAGAGCATCACAGCCCATCAGCAGTTTAATATATGTAAACAAAGTAGCCATGATGGAGAAAAGATGTAGAGGTTTCGTAAGTGGGTTCGTGAATCCTTAGTGAATCCTGCTCCTGGTCATCTCCATTGGCTGCCTCAAGAACGTTCCAAGGAAAGGTTGTACCAGGAAGTTGTCTTAGGTAAAGCTTAGATAATAAGCTGATTCCTTGACGCAAGTATTGACAGGATGAGTATCCTGAGACACTGGCTGTGTGACACTGAGCATCCTGGGACACTGGCTGTGTGACACTGAGCATCCTGGGACACTGGCTGTGTGACACTGAGCATCCTGGGACACTGGCTGTGTGCCACTGAGTGTCCTGGGACACTGGCTGTGTGACACTGAGCATCCTGGGACACTGGCTGTGTGACACTGAGTGTCCTGGGACACTGGCTGTGTGACACTGAGCATCCTGGGACACAGGCTGTGTGACACTGAGCATCCTGGGACACAGGCTGTGTGACACTGAGCATCCTGGGACACAGGCTGTGTGACACTGAGCATCCTGGGACACTGGTTGTGTGACACTGAATATTCTGGGACACTGGTAAAGTGTCCTGGGACACCTGCTGTGTGCCACTGAGTGTCCTGGGACACTGGCTGTGTGACACTGAGCATCCTGGGACACTGGCTGTGTGACACTGAGCATCCTGGGACACTGGCTGTATGACACTGAGTGTCCTGGGACACTGGCTGTGTGACACTGAGCATCCTGGGACACAGGCTGTGTGACACTGAGCATCCTGGGACACAGGCTGTGTGACACTGAGCATCCTGGGACACAGGCTGTGTGACACTGAGCATCCTGGGACACTGGCTGTGTGACACTGAATATTCTGGGACACTGGTAAAGTGTCCTGGGACACCTGCTGTGTGCCACTGAGTGTCCTGGGACACTGGCTGTGTGACACTGAGTGTCCTGGGACACTGGCTGTGTGACACTGAGTGCGTCTCCTGCCTGACACTCACCCATAATTGCATGACTGTCACCCAGAAGGAAGCTGCGCATGGCAGTTTCACAGAAGGAAACTCTGTATGAAAAGATTACTTTTATCTTTAGTGTTAACGATGCCATCTATTATCTCCTCGCCCAGAGCAGAGAAGATTTGAACGTGATTTTCATGATTATTTACTTACTCTTTCGGACCCAAAAATGTGTGTTTACTAGTTGTGTTTTTACGGGGGTTGAGCTTTGCTCTTTCGGCCCGCCTCTCAACTGTCAATCAACTGTTTACTAACTACTTTTTTTTTTTTTTTTTTTTCCACACCACACACACACACCCCAGGAAACAGCCCGTGACAGCTGACTAACTCCCAGGTACCTATTTACTGCTAGGTAACAGGGGCACTTAGGGTGAAAGAAACTTTGCCCATTTGTTTCTGCCTCGTGCGGGAATCGAACCCGCGCCACAGAATTACGAGTCCTGCGCGCTATCCACCAGGCTACGAGGCCCCTTTGTGTGTGCATAAATGTGTGTGTGTGTGTGTGTGTGTGTGTGTGTGTGTGTGTGTGTGTGTGTGTGTGTGTGTGTGTGTGTGTGTGTGTGTGTGTGTGTGTGTGTGTGTATTCACCTAGTTGTATTCACCTAGTTGTCCTTGAGGAGGATGAGTTCTGCTCTTTCAGCCCGCCTCTCAACTGTCAATCAATCAACTGTTACTAACCACTAACTAATTGTTTTTCACACATACACCCAGGAAGCAGCCCGTAGCAACTGTCTAACTCCCAGGTACCTATTTACTGCTAGGCACCAGGCGCATCAGGGTGAAAGAAACTCTACCCATTTGTTTCTGCCTAGTCTGGAAATCGAACCCGGGCCACAGGATTACGAGTCCCGCGCGCTGTCCACTAAGCTACCAGACCCCCTGTGTGCGGTGTGTGTGTGTGTGTGTGTGTGTGTGTGTGTGTGTGTGTGTGTGTGTGTGTGTTGTGTGCATTTATGCACATAAGCAAACTCGACAGATCCAGCACATAAATCCCTAGTAAGTAATAGCCTCAGTGGCTCCCTGGAGACAATTCGTCTTCATAAATCCCGCTCCTGCCGTTCGAGACCCCTCCCCCACTCCCACTACCACGTCGTTCATCCTGACCTGGTCGTTGTGGCAAGACTTCTTCTCTCGATCACCAGTCGTGGCGTGTGTTGAACGATTCCCTTAAACAGCCGGTCGGCTGAGCGGACAGCACGCTGGACTTGTGATCCTGTGGTCCTGGGTTCGATCCCAGGCGCCGGCGAGAAACATTGGGCAGAGTTTCTTTCACCCTATGCCCCTGTTACCTAGCAGAAAAATAGGTACCTGGGTGTTAGTCAGCTGTCACGGGCTGCTTCCTGGGGGTGGAGGCCTGGTCAAGGACCGGGCCGCGGGGACACTAAAAAGCCCCGAAATCATCTCAAGATAACCTCAAGATAACACCCCCAGCAGGCAGGCGCTTGTCTCAAGATCTTGCAACAAACACTTGCTTCGGGCGGCTGCTGTTGAACTAATGCGACAAACACAGCTTTTCACAACTTGCAGGAGAGATGTGTGTGTGTGTGTGTGTGTGTGTCTGTGTGTGTGTGTGTGTGTGTGTGTGTGTCTCCTGAAGTTCGAACAATAGGAACCTTCCTTAAGGTTCACCTTCCTTATGCAGCATTGACTTCATCATCATAAATGCTTGCAATTCACACTTCGGTAAATGTTGTAACTCACGCACACACACACACACACACACACACACACACACACACACACACACACACACACACACACACACACACACACACACACACACACACACACACACACTTGGCCGTAACACTTTATGTTCACTTATGCCTCATTATATAACACTTCTCACTATCCCTTCTATCCACTATTCAATTCTCCCCCATCACTCTCCACCACTCCCCATCCCTCTCCATCTTTCCCCATCCCTCTCCACCACTCCCCATCCCTCTCCATCCCTCTCCACCACTCCCCATCCCTCTCCACCACTCCCCATCCCTCTCCCCACTCCCCATCCCTCTCCACCACTCCCCATCCCTCTCCATCCCTCTCCACCACTCTCCATCACTCTACACCACTCCCCATCACTCTCCACCACTCCCCATCACTCCCCATCACTCTCCACCACTCCCCATCACTCTCCACCACTCCCCATCACTCTCCCCCACTCCCCATCCCTCTCCACCACTCCCCATCACTCTCCACCACTCTCCATCACTCTCCACCACTCCCCATCACTCTACACCACTCCCCATCACTCTCCACCACTCCCCATCACTCCCCATCACTCTCCACCACTCCCCATCACTCTCCACCACTCCCCATCACTCTCCCCCACTCCCCATCCCTCTCCACCACTCCCCATTACTCTCCACCACTCCCCATCACTCTCCACCACTCCCCATCACTCTCCACCACTCTCCATCACTCTCCACCACTCCCCATCACTCTCCCCCACTCCCCATCCCTCTCCACCACTCTCCATCACTCTCCCCCACTCCCCATCCCTCTCCACCACTCCCCATCACTCTCCCCCACTCCCCATCCCTCTCCACCACTCCCCATTACTCTCCACCACTCCCCATCACTCTCCACCACTCCCCATCACTCTCCACCACTCTCCATCACTCCCCATCACTCCCCATCACTCTCCACCACTCCCCATCACTCTCCACCACTCCCCATTACTCTCCACCACTCCCCATCACTCTCCCCCACTCCCCATCCCTCTCCACCACTCTCCATCACTCTCCACCACTCCCCATCACTCTCCATCACTCTCCATCACTCTCCACCAGTCCTGTAGAGCGCAGTGTGGCGAATGATCCAAGACAACACAGCCAATATTCTGAACTATGTCCCAGTTGTTTGTTTTTCATATACCCCGTGCTTCTGTACATGACTGTGTGTGTGTGTGTGTGTGTGTGTGTGTGTGTGTGTGTGTGTGTGTGTGTGTGTGTGTGTGTGTGTGTGTGTGTGTGTGTGTGTGTGTAATTACCTAAGTGTAATTACCTAAGTGTAGTTACAGGATGAGAGCTACGCTCGTGGTATCCCGTCTTCCCAGCACTCTTTGTCATATAACGCTTTGAAACTACTGACGGTCTTGGCCTCCACCACCTTCTCACTTAACTTGTTCCAACCGTCTACCACTCTATTTGCGAAGGTGAATTTTCTTATATTTCTTCGGCATCTGTGTTTAGCTGTGTGTGTGTGTGTGTGTGTGTGTGTGTGTGTGTGTGTGTGTGTGTGTGTGTGTGTGTGTGTGTGTGTGTGTGTGTGTGTGTGTGTGTGTGTGTTTCAGAATAAATTCAGATGTCAGCATAGTTTTTCTTCTTGTCAATATTTACAATAAGCGTAAAAATAATGATATATAATGATAATATATAATGATATATAAATATGATAAAAATCATCGTAATACTAATAATAATAATAATAACATTATTGGTGATACACTAATCATCGAGGTAATAAGAAGTTAAATTTAATTCTAAATCGAACAAGTAATCTAATAACATGTATTGTGTTGTACCATCCCAGCGAGGATGGCGTCGTATGGCCTAAAACCTCCCGACTGGAGAGAATTCTCTTTTCTCAATGTCCTGCTGCTCTGGGAAGCTTTAAAGTTTCGGTCGCCGCTCTGGGAAAGCTTTACAGTTTCGAACGCCGCTCTGAGAAGCCTTAAAGTTCCGAACGCCGCTCTGGGAAGCCTAAACGTTTTGAGCGCCGTTCCAGGAAGCTTTAAAGTTTCGAACGCTACTTTGGAAAGCTTTAAAACAAGTTTTGATGTCCAGCATGGCAGTGTTTGTAGCAAGAAGGGTCTACGACACATCAGCAGACTCATACCAGCTCCACATATACAACAGATTCATTGACTCATACAAGCTGCACATAGCAGACTCCCAGACACATACCAGTTGCACATACACAGCAGACTCCTAGACTCATACCTTCACTATTATATATTCGTCGGCAGAGTGTTTACCTTTATTTTGCGTAATAATTTGGTGTTTAAGTCCGGACTGTCACAAGCTGTGGAAGAGGACAGAGAGTGGTCTGGGGCCACATTCACGAAGCCGTTACGCAAGTACTTACGAACGTGTACATCTTTCCTCAATCTTTGGCGCCTTTGGTTACATATATTAAACAGTTTACAAGCATGAAAACTTCCCAATCAACTGTTGTTATTGTTATAAACAGCCTCCTGGTGCTTCGGAGCTCATTAAGTGTTTAATAATTGTAAACAAAGCCGCCAAAGATTGAGAAAAGATAGACAGGTTCGTAAGTGTTTGCGTAACTGCTTCGTGAATCTGACCCCAGGACTGTCACTATCTGTGGGGGGTGGACAGAGTTCTAAACCCTCGTGGCAGATTTCTCATGCAGTCACTAGTTAACGAATTTAGTTAATAACAAAGATTTTCAATTGGAGAGCTTAACCTATGAGATTTTTATAGTTGAAACACAGCAGGATATTGTGGAATTAAAGAATGCAAGACAATTAGAAGAGCAATTAGAACCTAGAGTGACGCTGTTTTCTCAACTACCGAGAAACCACAACCAACTACAATGCGTGGATATTGGACTACATCGACTTGAGAAGGTCTACATCGACTTAAGAAGGACTACATCGACTTGAGAAGGATATTGGACTACATCGACTTCGGTCCAGGACGGACCGAAACATCGTCGTCCCTTCACTTTCTAGTGTGTGGTCTGGTCAATATTGGAGTATATTTGGTTAAGAGAGATAAAGCAACCAACCAATTCAAGATAATCCTCGAAGCTGGACTTGTGAGCCATAAACAACGAAGAACATCACCCTCAAGTCTGGAGTGTTAACTCTTGCTCTTACCTGCCGCTGGGAGCAACTCTTGCTGCGACCCCAACGCAGTGATGACCAGTTGAGGGCATCTAGCGATAAAACCTGTCCCGTTCGTCTTTGTCAGAGGACGACCCGATAAGACAGGGGCGAGAGAGACAGGCGGAAAAGATCCCGTCTAACAGCGAGAGACAGACGGAAAGAGTTCCCGTCTAACAGCGAGAGAAGGGTGGAAAGAGATCCCGTCTACCAGCGAGAGACAGACGGAAAGAGATACCGTCTAGCAGCGAGAGAAGGGTGGAAAGAGATCCCGTCTAGCAGACAGAGACTCGCGGAAAGAGATCCCGTCTAGCAGCCAGAGACAGGCGGAAAGAGATACCGTCTAGCAGCGAGATAGATAGCTAGTATAACATAGAGAGAAAAACAGAGAGAGAGAGAGAGAGAGAGAGAGAGAGAGAGAGAGAGAGAGAGAGAGAGAGAGAGAGAGAGAGAGAGTCTCCCCCTCTTAAGTGGATGAGGAAGCCTCGAGACTTTAGCCTGTCGTTCTGGGTATTGTTTGTCGACAGTCAATAGTCGTGATTAAATGCTTCTGAGGAAGCTGGTGATCTTCTTGAAACCTTCTCGACATTTCAGGAACAATAAAGGTGACCCGCCTTGGGAGAAGTATCCACCAGCTTTAACAGTTTCCTCTAAGGAAAATATGCAATAGCAACTAGCATAAGCTTCAAGAATATTGGAATAAATATTCATTGCAATATGTTGCTCACGTGTATTCGTGCTTCTCAGGAATATATATATATATGAAAACATTGAAATAAAATGGTTGATTAAAGGGTTTCGTTGCGCATGTGCGCATGAATGATTGCGTTGATATTTGCGCATGAAAGGTTTCTGTTAACAATACGCATATTTTTCGCATATGTATGTGTGACTGGCGTAAGTTCAAAACTGCTAGATTGGTATTTTGAGACAATCTCACGTATATGTACTCACATGCACTCACATAATAAACACTCAAACGCTCCCATGTACTCCCAGGCAAAGCTGATTAAAATTACGACAGTCACAATAGAAAATATCTGAACTATTCCCTGGGTTCCATACTCAAACTGAAATCTAGGGACAAACATCTGTGAACAAAGCAGGAAATAAGCCAAAATTAACTGAGTTTAGCGTAATGGGGAATTGGGAAAAAGAGTCGGGAAACGAATAATCTGGATTGACGTAGTCGATTGGAAAATTAGAAAAGGGTAGAAAAGGTGATATGTGAATAGTCGTTGATTAATGGAGAAATGAGGAAGAGTAGAACAGGAACTAGATTGAATTGAACAAAACAAAAATTACTCGAAATCTCTAAAAAAGAAAATCATCGTCTAGGCTTACCATTTCTACAAAAAATGCATTATTAAATTTTCTGAGCCAATTTTGATTTCCTTCCTCAGAGAGGTTCCTGGTGTAGAGGCCCAGAACCTTTAGTGCTGTTGTTATAAAAGAAGCATATTATCATAATTTTGGAGATGCAAATATAAACTTTCTAATTAAAACTTGGGCTATGACCTGAGGCTTATCATTCTCTCTTGTTTATATGATGTAGATCGTAATATTAAAAGAACAGGAACTTCTATTTTTATAAACCATGTTTCCTGGAAATTGGAAAATGAAAACAGGTATAAAAAAAAATTCGTGATTTTTTCTCATATTAGCAAACAAAGCTTTAATTTAGTAAGGAAATCACTGTAAACAATGTGAATTTATTATCCACAAATAAGACTGTTGATAAGTACTGTAAGAATGTTTACCCCACCGTGTGATAGGTAGTTTATCCCCCACTGTGAAAATGGTACTGTTTACACCGCGGTGAGAATGGCACAGTGAGAAACGGTAATTTTCATACCACTGTGAAAATATCACAGTGCATTCCACTGTAGGTGGGACATTGGGGGCTTAGTATGTGTTGACAAGAGCGAGAAAGGACTATACGCTGACGTTACAAAGACAGCACAGCATATGTTGATGAAATCGACGTGTACAGCATAGCTTGACGGAACAGAGCACAGCATTAGTTTATAAAGCATGTGGAAAGGGAAGGCTCCAGGTGGAATTTAAAAAAAAAAAAAAGCCTTGATGAGAAAGAAATTAATCCAAACTGCAAAAATGATGGGAGCGATGGGGGGACTAGGAATAGGTTGAGGAGAATTCAATGCCGGTGATGGGACAGGTGGAATGGGTCTGATGGGAGGGGTGGGAGAGGAGGAGGAGGAGGAGGAGTGAAGGGTACATGTAGCACTAGTGCAGGGAGCGTCTATATATTGCAGTGTGGGAGTGTGTGTGTGTGTGTCAAGTTAAGTTCTGGCAACAACATTCCTCGTTTATTGTGCACCCGCTCGGCCACTGTGGTGGCCACCACACTGTCTCTCTGTTATTGTGCACCCGCTCGGTCGCTGTGGTGGCCACCACACTGCCTCTGTGTTATTGTGCACCCGCTCGGCCACTGTGGTGGCCACCACACTGTCTCTCTGTTATTGTGCACCCGCTCGGTCGCTGTGGTGGCCACCACACTGCCTCTGTGTTATTGTGCACCCGCTCGGCCACTGTGGTGGCCACCACACTGTCTCTGTGTCATTCACGACACTGAAGGAAGATCTGAGCCTTGCCTCCTGCCTCCCTTCCGCTCTCTCATAACTGGAGCCACCTCATCCCTTTGTTGTGTATTTATACCTCAATAAACTTATTCCATTCGTCTTCCTCAGTAGTTTGTCCTCGTCAGCACGGCTCGTTAATCCACACACAAAACCTCTGTTTATCAACAAAATATATATATATATATATATATATATATATATATATATATATATATATATATATATATATATATATATATATATATATATATATGTCGTACCTAGTAGCCAGAACTCACTTCTCAGCCTACTATTCAAGGCCCGATTTGCCTAATAAGCCAAGTTTTCATGAATTAATGTTTTTTCGTCTACCTAACCTACCTAACCTAACCTAACCTAGCTTTTTTTGGCTACCTAACCTAACCTTACCTATATATATAGGTTAGGTTAGGTTAGGTAGGGTTGGTTAGGTTCGGTCATATATCTACGTTAATTTTAACTCCAATAAAAAAAAATTGACCTCATACATAGTGAAAAGGGTAGCTTTATCATTTCATAAGAAAAAAATTATAGTAAATATATTAATTCAGGAAAACTTGGCTTATTAGGCAAATCGGGCCTTGAATAGTAGGCTGAGAAGTGAGTTCTGGCTAATAGGTACGACATATATATATATATATATATATATATATATATATATATATATATATATATATATATGTCGTACCTAGTAGCCAGAACTCACTTTTTGGCCTACTATTCAAGGCCCGATTTGCCTAATAAGCCAAGTTTTCCTGAATTAATATATTTTTTCTAATTTTTTTCTTATGAAATGATAAAGCTACCCATTTCATTATGTATGAGGTCATTTTTTTTTATTGGAGTTAAAATTAACGTAGATATATGACCGAAACTAACCAACCCTACCTAACCTAACCTAACCTATCTTTATAGGTTAGGTTTGGTTAGGAAGCCGAAAAAGTTAGGTTAGGTTAGGTTAGGTAGGTTAGGTAGTCGAAAAACAATTAATTCATGAAAACTTGGCTTATTAGGCAAATCGGGCCTTGCATAGTAGGCTGAGAAGTGCGTTCTGGCTATTAGGTACGACATATATATATATATATATATATATATATATATATATATATAAATATATATATATATGTCGTACCTAGTAGCCAGAACTCACTTCTCAGCCTACTATTCAAGGCCCGATTTGCCTAATAAGCCAAGTTTTCCTGAATTAATATATTTACTATAATTTTTTCTTATGAAATGATAAAGCAACCCTTTTCTCTATGTATGAGGTCAATTTTTTTTTATTGGAGTTAAAATTAACGTAGATATATGACCGAACCTAACCAACCCTACCTAACCTAACCTAACCTATATTTATAGGTAAGGTTAGGTTAGGTAGCCAAAAAAAGCTAGGTTAGGTTAGGTTAGGTAGGTTAGGTAGACGAAAAAACATTAATTCATGAAAACTTGGCTTATTAGGCAAATCGGGCCTTGAATAGTAGGCTGAGAAGTGCGTTCTGGCTATTAGGTACGACATATATATATATATATATATATATATATATATATATATATATATATATATATATATATATATATATATATATATATATATATATATATATATATATATATATATATATGTCGTACCTAGTAGCCAGAACTCACTTCTCAGCCTACTATTCAAGGCCCGATTTGCCTATTAAGCCAAGTTTTCCTGAATTAATATATTTTCTCTAATTTTTTTCTTATGAAATGATAAAGCAACCCTTTTCTCTATGTATGAGGTCAGTTTTTTTTTATTGGAGTTAAAATTAACGTAGATATATGACCGAACCTAACCAACCCTACCTAACCTAACCTAACCTATATTTATAGGTAAGGTTAGGTTAGGTAGCCAAAAAAAGCTAGGTTAGGTTAGGTTAGGTAGGTTAGGTAGACGAAAAAACATTAATTCATGAAAACTTGGCTTATTAGGCAAATCGGGCCTTGAATAGTAGGCTGAGAAGTGCGTTCTGGCTATTAGGTACGACATATATATATATATATATATATATATATATATATATATATATATATATATATATATATATATATATATATATATATATATATATATATATATATATATATATATATATAAGTTTTTCGCACGACTCAATTGATTCGGTCTGTTCTCGAACATTTGCAACGCTCTCTTCCTCAACCCGTCCTCGACTCAAGTCCATTACATCCAGCGGTCGACCCCACAGACGCATTCATAAATTTTAACATGCTGTTCATTCAAAACGGGAATTTTCTCAAGTATAAATTAATATTATAATATATTAGCATATTGTGTATAAATAGGCATAGGTTAGGTTAGGTGTTTAGGTTCTGTTACGATTATTTGTATTTGTAGTACGTGGGTGAAGCATTTACAGCGTTGTGGTTCGAACAAAATTCGTCAGTGAAGCACTTGTTTCGGATATGTTCGAACGTCAGCAGTTGTGAGTCGTGTGTAAACCGCTTTTCATTTATAAACAGGGGGTTTGGCGGGTGCATGGAATCACTCTTAAATCTTTGTTTGGAGGACGGGTTGATAAATGCGCAACCCGTTCTCGCATACAAAGATTCAAGTTCTTTAATCCAGCCGCCAAACCCCCAGGTGTTTATGAAAGAAAAACTGTTTACACACGACTCACAACTGCTGACGTCCGAACACTTCCGCAACAAGTGCTTCGCTCACGTCCTCTGTTCGAACCACAATTCTAGAAATGCTTCACCCACGAACTTATAAATACAAATAATTACCAACAGAACCTAAACACCTAACCTACGCCAAAATTTTATTTATAAGAATATTAATTTATGTATGAAAACAACCCCATTTTTTAAGACACAGTATGTTAAAATTGATGAATGCGTCTGGGGAGGACAGCCGCTGCTTTAACCAGCCTAGTGTGAGAACGGGTTGGACCAGCACAGTCTGACGATGGGTTTCACCCCCCTATTGTTTTCCCACTCATTTTCCTAAGAAACAGTTGCAACATGCCAGCACCTTGCAAGGAACCTTTAGGGCAAAACAACAAATTGGTAATCAGTAATCACTGCACATTGGGCAATTAACACAAATAATCTGATATTTACGGAATCCTTTGCAACGATTCTCATTCACACAGAAATGTACCCAATCACCACAAATACCAGTAGGGTCATTTGGGTGGTTGAGAGAGTCGCCGCAAGGTGGCGGCATGTCGTTTTGTTTACGTTCCTCGGGGTTGGGACAATGACTCGTCAGGCAGTTGTCGTTCGTCAAGGAGAAAGGATCCTCACAAATATATGTTTATTTGTGTCATAACCCGTCGGGCGTTAGTGCCGTCACTTCCGTCTCCTGTTCCCCCGCCGTCACTTCCGTCTCCTGTTCCCCCGCCGTCGCTTTCGTCTCCTGCGGCGTCACCGTCAGATAATTGTGACAGGCTTCGCGTAGGATTAATATACAAACACCTGACAACCTCTCACCTTCTTCCATTTAACAGGTAATGTACAAGTAGTGTAAATATGACCAAAATGTACACATGCACATTAATGTGCATTTTAACGTCATTTTAACAGAGGAGGCCTGGTCGACGACCGGGCCGCGGGGACCCTAAGCCCTGGAAGCACCTCAAGGTAACCTCAAGGTAAGGTAACGTGATTGAGAACACTGTGTTGCTAGCGTCTATGACGTTCAAGTTCTACAGTATACCAGTGTTTATTAGTTAATTTATTTAGCAAGCTGTAGACTCTTATTAGAAGATATAGGTTAACCGGTGATAATTCTGGGAACTATACGATCTATTTTCTTAAGTCACACTGTGATAACAACTTGGATTATGTTATCTTAACTGTGATATATCATGATTATTTCTTCGCGTTCGTCCCAAAGTTCAGTATGGACATTGGGGATATATGTGGCATTGAAGCTGCCTGTCCTGGGGCCTCTGTTGTCCTATAAGCATATCTTGAGGTTATCTTGATGATTTCGGGGCTTTAGTGTCCCCGCGGCCCGGTCCTCGACCAGGCCTCCACCCCCAGGAAGCAGCCCGTGACAGCTGACTAACTCCCAGGTACCTATTTACTGCTAGGTAACAGGGGCATTCAGGGTGAAAGAAACTTTACCCATTTTGTTTCTGCCTCGTGCGGGAATCGAACCCGCGCCACAGAATTACGAGTCCTGCGCGCTATCCACCAGGCTACGAGGCCCCTTATATGTTATCTTGTATATCAGTATATTCCACCACATTATATAATTCTGCTGCTGATAATCTCAATTGTTTTCCAATCGTAAGTTTTCATGTTTCTAATACGCGGTTCATTTGGATTTTACCAGTCATAACATTGCGTGGAAAATGCGTTTTAAAAAAAATGAACAATGTTCTACATGGGGGCTTCGTTTGGTAGAGAAATATTCGCATGATTTTCCGAAAACGACACTTTCCATTATCTTTTTTAATATACACTTTTTCAGGGTGGGTCATAACCCATACCCGGCAGCAGCAGTGCATGGCGTGCACGTTGCTTGCAATATCAATGCTTGTCAGTCAAGCACGTCAGCCCCGCAACGTTTTCACCTGATGCTATGTTCATCTGACATTCTTGACTGTCAGAGCCTTGTCACTGCCTCAGCAACAAGGCCTGATATTAATGCTTCTCAGGAATATATATATATATATATGAAAACATTGAAATAAAATGGTTGATTAAAGGGTTTCGTTGCGCATGTGCGCATGAATGATTGCGTTGATATTTGCGCATGAAAGGTTTCCGTTAATAATACGCATATTTTTTTGCATATGTACGTTGGGATGGGAGCTATCTAAGGTTGGGATGCCATTCAGTCGGTTGTTCCCCCACTTGTTTTATACAGGAAATAGAAGGCTTCCTCTGTCGAAGCTGCTGAAGGCTTCACTACCGCTGTCCTGAGGAGATATACGCCGTTGATGTTATTGTTCTCTCGTGAACCTCTGGACTTATACTTAAGGGCCACATCTACTACCAGATCCAGGGTAGTACTAGGGGAATACAAGATAGTGCCAGGGTAAAATAACTATCTTTTCCAGTGAGGAGACAGAATCAACCAGGGTGTGGCGCATGTCAGGGGTGTGGCGCATGTCAGGGTGTGGCGCATGTCAGGGGTGTGGCGCATGTCCGGGTGTGGCGCATGTCAGGGCGTGGCGCATGTCAGGGCGTGGCGCATGATAGGGTGTGGTGCACATAGGGCGTGGCGCATGTCAGGGTGTGGCGCATGTCAGGGTGTGGTGAAAACTCCAATTTCTTTGACAACAAATGAGTCAAAATTCCCAGTAAAATTAGTCAAAATTCCCAGTAAAATTAGTTTCTTATTTGTACATGTGAGCAGAAAACTTATGTCCACTCCCCCCCCCCCTCCAGCTTGAGGAAGAGTGACGTGTATCCCCCCCTCCAGCTTGAGGAAGAGTGACGTATATCCCCCCCCCTTCAGCTTGAGGAAGAGTGACGTGTATCCACCCCCCCCCCCCTTCAGCTTGAGGAAGAGTGACGTATATCCCCCCCCCTTCAGCTTGAGGAAGATTGACGTGTATCCCCCCCCCTTCAGCTTGAGGAAGAGTGACGTATATCCCCCCCCCCCCCTTCAGCTTGAGGAAGAGTGACGTGTATCCTCCCCCCTTCAGCTTGAGGAAGATTGACGTGTATCCCCCCCCCTCCAGCTTGAGGAAGTGACGTATATCCCCCCCCCTTCAGCTTGAGGAAGAGTGACGTGTATCCCCCCCCCCCTCCAGCTTGAGGAAGAGTGACGTAGATCCCCCCCCCCTTCAACTTGAGGAAGAGTGACGTAGATCCCCCCCCCTTCAACTACTTGAGGAAGAGTGACGTGTATCCCCCCCCCCCCTCCAGCTTGAGGAAGAGTGACGTGTATCTCCCCCTTCAGCTTGAGGAAGAGTGACGTATATCCCCCCCCCCCCGCCCCACCAGCTTGAGGAAGCTTGACGTATAGTGTCGTACAGACCAGAAGTCAGTGCTGCCGGGCCCCGTCCGACCCGACCAATATCCTGCCTTATTAAAATGCTCAACAAACCCATTGTTCTGCGTTAACGAAGCATATATGTTACATTGTAGAATAATTAAGTTGTTAACGAAACATTCGTTATATGATGAGAATAATTAAATTGAAGGAGTTGACCAGGTGTCTGGTCTCTGAATGTTAAACACTACACTTCAATACACTATACTACACTACAATACACTACACTATACTACACTATACTACAATACACTACACTATACTACACTACAATACACTACACTACACTATTTGTTTATCTGAATGTTAATGTGGGGGTAAGTGGGGAGGTTCGTAAATGGGGATTAATATTGTCTGGGAATACTGTCGTCGGTCAGCTGGACAAAAGACTGTGGACTAAACACTCAACCCACACGCCTGAAAAGTAAGAAAGTGACAACATTTCAGTCAGTATTGGACTTAATTATGGTCCAGGACGGAGCGAAACGTCTGAGCCCTCTTTTTGTTTTCAGACGTGTGGATTAGGTGTCAAAATTTCCGTCTCGTCATTGACTTACTGTGTTGTGGACTATATATGGTAAAAAGCCTTTTAGAATATTATTGACAGGCCAGGAGAGGAAGGTTACGGACTACCATGAGTCAATATTGTCCATGGAAATCATGATTTTCATCTAGGTTGTTGTCGTTTAAGATTCAGCTACTGGGGACTAAAAGTTCCAAGTAGCACGGACTATGGTGAGCCCGTAGTGGACTTACCTGGCACAGGAGCGGGGCAAGTAGCACGGGCTATGGTGAGCCCGTAGTGGACTTACCTGGCACAGGAGCGGGGCAAGTAGCACGGGCTATGGTGAGCCCGTAGTGGACTTACCTGGCACAGGAGCGGGGCAAGTAGCACGGGCTATGGTGAGCCCGTAGTGGACTTACCTGGCACAGGAGCGGGGCAAGTAGCACGGGCTATGGTGAGCCCGTAGTGGACTTACCTGGCACAGGAGCGGGGCTGTAAGTTCTTCATCTCGGGGTAACAATGTCCAGTAATGTTGGCGGTCGAGAAGGGAAGGGAAGGCAGCTATCAAGGGAAACCGCCGTTGTTGGTGTTATAGATTCAGCTACTCGGAGCAAGTTCAAAGTAGCACAGGCTATGGTGAGCCCGTAGCTTACCTGGCACAGGAGCGAGGCTGTGAATAGGGAAACCGCCAAGTCATTACGACTATATAGCACTGGGAAGGGGTCATGATTAGGATTTGGGATGGGAAGGGGGGGGGGGGGGTAAAGGAATGGTGCCCAACCACTTATGGACGGTCGGGGATTGAACGCCGACCTGCATGAAACGAGACCGTCGCTCTACCGTCCTGCCCAAGTGGTTGGGTTGCCGGTCGAGAAGCCAGCAGGAAGGCTGCCAACGGAAGTGATTATTTGTACTGGAAACAGGGGAACTATAGTCAATTTCTTCCGCGGGTTATCTTGAGGTTATCTTGAGGTTATTTTGAGGTTATCTTGAGGTTATCTTGAGGTTATCTTGAAATGATTTCGGGGCTTTTTTAGTGTCCCCGCGGCCCGGTTCTCGACCAGGCCTCCACCCCCAGGAAGCAGCCCGTGACAGCTGACTAACACCCAGGTGCCTATTTTACTGCTAGGTAACAGAGGCATAGGGTGAAAGAAACTCTGCCCATGGTTTCTCGCCGGCGCCTGGGATCGAACCCAGGACCACAGGATCTCAAGAGCAGCGTGCTGTCCGCTCGACCGACCGGCTCCCCCGACCGAGCTGCTGTTAAAATGTAAATATTATATATTTATGTATTATTTACTGTACAACTTCACATCATTTATAATATTTGAGGCGTGATAATGAGGTTATGCTAATCAGGCTTGGTCCTTTCGTCGGGGGCCTGACGGCTGAGTGGACAGCGCTAGGGATTCGTAGTCCTAAGATTCCGGCTTTGATCCCCGGCGGAGGGGGAAACAAATGGGCAGAGTTTCTTTCACCTTGATGCAACTGTTCACCTAGCAGTATATAGGTACCTAGGAGTTAGACAGCTGCTACGGGTTGCTTCCTGGGGATGTGTAACAAAATAGGAGGACTGGTCGAGGACCGGGCCGCGGGGACGCTAAGCCCCGAAATCATCTATTTATTTATTTATATACCAGAAGTTATATTGGGGGTTAACAGTTGATTGTTAATTCAACTTATAGAAATTGAGTTGAATTAACATTCTTGTAAAGCCACTAGCACGCATAGCGTTTCGGGCACAAGGCCATCTCAAGATAACCTCAAGATAACCTCAAGATAACCTACGCTTGGCGTATTTCAACTTGTTTGTACAGCACAGGATAAATAACTCTGGTGGTGGAACTCTTGAGTATGGTTTTAGTGTAATTAACAGCGTTAAGCTGCCTAAAGATGAATGAAACATCTGCCCACAGCAATATGCTGTTGAGCAATAAACTGATTTAATGTTTTAATAACGTAAGATGCTTCAAGCATTGCGAAATACGAATCTTGTTTTCTCTTATCTCCGTTCTCGCCAAGACGTGCTTAGAGGGTCGAGCATTAGCTCCTTAGCCCAGCCTTTCCAGCCACTGATTAGGTAACAAACGTCCTTTATTTGTCATTTTTCAGGTGATGACTTTCTTGTTGATCTCGTCCCAACACTATTAATGTAACTTGTTCCACATACTGGCAGATTTATAATCTAACTCGAATGGAGTGTTTCCCTCATCCCTCCTGGGGCCAGATTCACAAAGCATTTACGCATGCACTTACGAACCTGCACATCTTTTCTCAATCTTTGGCGGCTTTGTTTATAATTATTAAACTGTTAATGAGCTCCGAAGCACAAGGAGGCTGTTTATAACAAAACCAACAGTTGATTGGCAAGTTTTCATGCATGTAAACTGTTTAATAAATGTAACCAAAGCCGTCAAAGATTGAGGAAAGATGTACACGTTTGTAAGTACTTGCGTAACTGCTTCGTGAATCTGGCCCCAGGTTCGTAAGTGCTTGCGTAACTGCTTCGTGAATCTGGCCCCTGGGCCCTCTGTGTCTCCAGTCTCCGACACCTACACCCTGGTCCTCTGGTGGTTCTGTGATCGCTTTTTATGGCTTATGTTAATTTAGAGAAGCCAAATTGATGGATTTTTCAATTTAAATTAAAAATTACTCCTTTGATATAGCCTTGGAGGCGGTAATTACCAGACTAGGGCAGTTGTAAATGTTACGATGGTGCTTGAGAGAGCAGCACCAGGAGGTACCAGGAGCAGCACCAGGAGGTACCAGGAGCAGCACCAGGAGGTACCAGGAGCAGCACCAGGAGGTACCAGGAGCAGCAACAAAAGTGGCAGAATCTACAGAAGTAACGACAGGGATCAAAAGCAGAACCAACAACACCATAATAAAAAAGAGAAACAGCAAATGAAGTAACAGGAAAAGCAGCAATAGTAGCTGCTGCAGCGTTCGTCCCCTACAAGGCTCGGCGGCCTGTCTCATCCCCCCCTTGAAGCACCGGGAGCGAAGCTCCCTGAGAAACACGAAGCGTGGGAGCGCAATACAGTACTGTATATCCCTCTGATCTCTCACTCTTCCTACCGCCGAATCACATCTGAGTGAATTTATAAAGGGGTCACGCAAGCCCCTGTCGAGTCGTCGCCCGGCCTCGCCGTCTCCAGCATAGACGGGGGAGCCCCCTGCTTGCCTCCATGTGTCCGGGGAGCGGAGCCCCCCTGCTTGCCTCCTTCATGTGTCCGGGGAGCGGAGCCCCCCTGCTTCCTCCTCCAAGTGTCCGGGGAGTCCCCTTCACACACGCTCCTCGGGGAAGGGAGGGGGTTCAAGAGTCCTTGAGCAAGTGCGTCACAAACTTGTTCTTCAAGTGGTGATGTGTCACGTGTGTGTGTCACAAGTTTCTGTGCCGCTCGTAACTTTTCCCTCCAAGTTGTGACGGCTGTTGCTGGCGCAGGCTACTGCCAGTGACGTCACCTGTGTCTCAAACTTTCAATACCGTTTCGAAATTTCCTTCAAAATATTTTTGGGGAATTATAAATATTTTATATTTGCTTTAAAACATGGCAAAACATCTGTATCAACATCTAATAGAGAAAATATTAGGAATCAAGTTCACGAAAATATCTATTTGTGGCCTTTTGTATAGTATTCTTATCCATGAACATATTACCAACAAAAAAAAACTGGTAACATTTGTCTCTTTCAATATAGAAACAATTCAGTATCTTTGAGAGCATTACAATCGATTTTGGAAACGTTTCCTGCTAACTAAGAGTTAACTGTTATATGTTGCATCTTGCGGAGGGGGGGGGGTCGGTCAATCGTTACTGGGTAGAGGAAACCTCAGTAGCCATTAAAAGCGGGGTCACCATAGTCCGTGCTGCTTGCAACGTTTTGTTCCCAGTAGCTGAATCACAAACAACAACCCTGATAATGGGAGATGCTGTAAGTTTTGACAGAAAAGTTAAATTAAAACATCAGTAAGCTCTCTCTCTGGGCGCACAGAGACAGGTTATATTACAGGAAACACAAACACGATAATTACCAAGAGTCCCGAGCCATGCCGTCGGACATTTCTCCCTCGTTTCCACAGAAAACAAAAGTTCACTTTAAGACCAACAATTATGAGTAAGACAGACAAATATTCCCAGGTTGATACACGAGCCTGACCTCCACCACCCGAATCACCAGCCGAAACTGTTGGGCTTAACGACCCTTGCGTGTTGCACGTGTTTGTGACGGGTGCTGCTGCACGTGTGAGTGACGGGTGCTGCTGCACGTGTGAGTGACGGGTGCTGCTGCACGTGTGAGTGACGGGTGCTGTTGCACGTGTGAGTGTGATTTGAGTTACTGCTAAAATAAACAGTCAAACTACCCACTCGTGCATACCTAGTGCCCCCCAGATCGTCTAATGCCGCCAAGGCAACATTACCAACCAACACTGCAGAATACGCCATCAGGGCAAAGGCCGGATGTGTCGTTACTGTACAAGTGAGCAATCTCTTGCAGCCGGACCAGTCACCGCCCGCCCACCACTAAGATAAATAACCCAATAATATATAAATATAAGAGAGCGCCCTCTACTGGACCCGGGGCAGACCCGGCTCAATGGTCATGACCGGAACGCTTTTTAACGCCCTAGAGTGATGCGCCTCTTGTGGCTCGCTGAAGAGATTCAGCAAGTCGTTTTTGGTTATGTAAGACAGCAAGACTTGTTCACATATGGGCGTGTGTATAGGAAGAAAATATATAAAATATGTCATATATCTTTGTGTATTTTTGGCTAATATTATAAGTAAATAACGTGTGCTTATTTGTATATGCAATGGAATATCATTTAACTGAAGCTAGCAGAGTTCTAGTCCAGTTAAGCACAAATTATATATACAATATTCTATTCTATTCACCTGGGCTGTAGGAGACTCGAAACCGCATACACCCCTCGCTTGTGAGGCCATGAGTTGTTATACAGTATTCTAACTACCTAGGTTCCTTGGATTGGTAATTGGTACTTATCCTCGCTACTGTGACGTGTGCCGGACTGCGGCACGACCAGGGTGGTGGGTGCCAGACGCCTCACCTTCCCAGAGCCTTACCTAACATGCTGAAGTATAAACACAAATAGAGGAAGAAAACGGAGAACTGTGTGTGTGAAGGGAGTAGTGGATTCGCCCTCTCGTAACCCCACATCAGCTGAGTGAAGGGAGACGGTGAGGGGTGAGGGGGGGGGGACATTTTACTACCCCCCCTCCCCCCCCCACCCCTCCCCAGGAACCTCTCTGATCAAATGAGGAATGAGAGGGGGGGGTGGAGGGGGGGGGGGCTTGTACAACTCGATGTGCCTCTCAGCTGAAGGATGGAAGATGGGAGCGAATCCCTCACTCCATGCCTCTCCCACCAGCTGAGGGAAGATACCAGGATGCTGTTGCTGTTGTTTAAGATTCAGCTACTAAGAACAAAAAGTTCCAAGTAGCACGGGCTATGGTGAGCCCGTCGTGGACTTACCTGGCACAGGAGCGGGGCTGTAACTAGAGATGGAAATGAGACAGCAAGAACATGCTATCTGCTGGTCCCTCTCACCAGAGAGAGAGTGATGAAAGAAACTACTGCTCATTGTGGTATAAGTGCACGATGCCCCGGAGGCCTGCTCTTCTCCTGATGGGGTGGAGGACGATCGTGGTGAGGGCGTGAGTGTCGGGATGAGAGATTGCTTACCGCAGGGCTCCATGCAGCCGCCGTCCTCTGCGTGTAGGAGAGAGAGAGAGAGAACGAGAGTGAGAGAGAGAGAGAGAGAGAACGAGAGAGAGAGAGAACGAGAGTGAGAGAGAGAGAGAGAGAGAACGAGAGAGAGAGAGAACGAGAGAGAGAGAGAACGAGAGAGAGAGAGAGAACGAGAGAGAGAGAGAGAGAAAGAGAACGAGAGAGAGAGAGAGAGAATGTGGTACGTGAAATTGCTGAACACAAAATGACATATATATTCCTATGGTATGTAAATTTTCAGTCTACGTAGAAGCTCCACTTTGGCAAAGATACCCAATATTGGACATTTTATAAACAATTATCATAAATTTTTAACTTGGTTTCATTCAGTAATTCATAATATTCTTCATAATTTAAAAATATAGTAAGTCTATCGTATAGCAAGTCTCAAATTATTCAGACGTGAGCAGGAATACACGTTGATGCAGGTGTATGACATGGTATTGCTCACGATATTGTAGAT